>NC_074665.1:46070072-46219974 GCF_029448725.1 Salvelinus fontinalis | reverse complement strand
ACTCCAAGGTGGTGGTAGGGTTATGGTACGGGCAGGCATAGGCTACGGACAACGAACACAATCACATTTTATAAATGGCAATTTGAATGCACAGAAATACCCTGACGAGATCCTGAGGCCGATTGTAAGGCCCATTTTTTAAGGTATCTGTGACCAACAGTATTCCCAGTCATGTGAAATACATAGATTAGGACCTAATTTATTTATTTCAATCGACTAATTTCCTCATATGAACTGAAACTCAGTAAAATCTTTGAAATTGTTAGATTTATATTTTTGTTCAGTATATATGCATTATTACACATAGATTTCCCTTTTGTCCTCTTTACATGCATTTCTTTCATTCCTATGTCTGTAGTTCCAAACATATGACTCTTGGATGTAGTATAAGGCCTCGTCGTATTCTCCTTGAAGTGTCCATATGTATTTGGAATAGTATGTAGAATATTACATTGTTTAACATGAAACATGTCATGAAGTTATATATTGGGCATACAATAAACCCTCTCATAACCGTTGTTGACCAACCTGAGTCGACTTGAATCTAGGTCTGTGTTACTGTAATAAGACTATTAGCCTGCTGAGCTAAAGCCTAGTTATATTGGTGCCATCCTAACATCTTATGATGACACAACTCATTTGGTCTACATGACCTAGTATAGGATTTTTAAAAAGTCACTTCACAAGTTTTTTCGAAAGTACTCTTTTGGGTTTCACCCTCAGTCCCTCATCTCTCCAAGAGGTATTCATACTCATGGTAAAAACAAAAAAATCATGTAAAATTAAAAAGTGTTAAGGTAAACATTATTGGACCGTGAACTTTCCTGCCTGTCTGGCTGACCGTGACAGGTTCATGTTTCCTCCCTTCATTATTGTCCTCCTTTCCCCGCCAGTCATCCCTTCTTTTTTAACCCCTTCATCACTCAGCTATGAATCCCTTCTACAGTGCCCTCCACTATTATTGGCACCCTTGGTAAATAGGAGCAAACCGGGCTGCGAAAAAAACGTCTTTATTGTTTATCCTCTTGGTCTTCCATTCAAAATATTCACAAAAATCAACACTTTAATTAAAGTAAAATAATTGGAAGAAAAAATGTATTCTTATCATAAAACAAAGATTTTTCTCAAATATATGTGTGCCACAATTATTGGCACCCCTTCATTCAATACTTTGTCCAACCTCCCTTTGCCAATATAACAGCTCTGAGACTTCTCCTATAATGCGTAACAAGATTGGAACACATGGCAAGGGATCTGAGACCATTCCTCCATACATAATCTCTCCAGATCCTTCAGATTCCAAGGTCCACGCTTGTGGACTCTCCTCTTCAGCTCATCCCACAGGTTTTCTATGGGGTTTAGGTCAGGGGACTGGGACGGCCATGGCAAAACCTTGATTCTGTGGTCAGTGAACCATTTTTGTGTTGATTTTGAGGTGTGCTTCGGATCATTGTCCAGCTGGGATATCCAACCACGGCCCAGTTTAAGCTTCCTAGCAGAGGCAGTCAGGTTTTGATTTAATATCTGCTGGTACTTGATGGAAATTGGCATTTTCAACCTTTAAGCTATTTTCTTATAGCCATTTCCTGATTTGTGCAGCTCAACAACCTTTTGTCGCACATTGTATTCTCGGGTCTTTCCCATAATGAAGGATGACTATGAGAACTTGGCCTGTGTGTCACCTCATATTTATACCCCAGTAAAACAGGAAGTCATGGCTTACCACTTAAGTGTTCCTAATCGCTCAGGTTAACTTAAAAAAGTAAAATATGAATGGGAATATACTTCAGTTAGATTTTACTTATAAGAACTTCTAGGGGTACCAATAATTGTGGCACACGTTTTGGAGAAAAATATTTATTTAATTTATTTCACATACATTTTTTTCAATCATTTTATTTCAATTAAAGGTTCGATTTTTGTGAATATTTTGAATGACAGAGGATAAACAGAAAATAAAAAATGTCACAGCCCGTTTTGTTCATATTTACCAAGGATGCCAATATTAGTGGAGGGCACTGTATAGTTTACAGATGCCACCCTAGAATTGTGACATGTTGTTTGTCGTTTGTGGGCTTTGGAGATCTAGCAGTGTGTGTAGCTATTGGTAGCACCTAAAGTATGCCAGTCATGCTCCAATAATGTCAATATTAAAGAGTAAAAAAAATACTTTATTATATTGTATTATATTTTACAATCTTATTTTATCTTAGCCCTTCTATAACCTTACATTATCAGCTTGTCAAGTGTTATGTGAGAACCTTTAAACAAAACAGTGAGTGTGAGTCACAAAATTACACAACATTTCCCAATGATCTTATTTCTCATTGTATAATTCCTTTGAGTCAAGTACAATTTTATTTTCCGTAACTGATGAACAGTGCCTTGAAACAAAACACAAGTCCACTCACTCTTATCATCTTTGGAACGTTCGTCAAATCACATTCAAGTCTCACTTGACAGGGCCAGCTGAATTTGCTAAACATTCTGCTTATGTCAGTTCCACTGTTTTTTTTAGACAGCCGTTTTACAGTCACTGAGCTGTCCGTCATCCTGTCGACCAATCCTGTCACAGCCCTGAGTGGTCCCGTCCAATTCCTGAGCTGTGCTGTGTTTGGGTTACGCGGAGTGCATTGGGACAGTCACGGTAATCACGTGTGTCTGTTCTGAGAAACCCTCTCTCAGTTTTCTAGTTTTAGGTGAAGGAGCCCATAGACAGTCCAAGGACTTGGACTGAAGCTAGGCTAGCAGCTGCACTGTGTAAGCCCCCACCCGATCACTTCTAACAGATAAGAGCCCTCAGTTTAGTGCTATTCATTTACGTCTGTTTCGGTCTCTCACTTCTTCCCTCACTCTTATATGTAGAGAAAAGGGTGATGGAAGAAGCCAGGCGAGAATACAGGCTTCCCAACCTCCACACTCGTTTTTGTGACCCATCACCCCTCACTTCATTTGGCTCGGGTTTGTTTGTTAGTTCAGTTCAACGCTCGCTCCTGAGCAGGATATCGTCCTTCAAAATCGTCCTCTCTACAAGTTCAGCCAGATCACTATAGATATATCATATCAAAAGGCAATAGGGCAATAACACTATTAATATTCTGTCATATAAACACATATCTTACACAGTACACATAGTATATAGTACAGCATTTTGAGTGTGTTTATATGAGGGAATAATCGTGGTCTTATTGCATTGCCCTCTCAAAGACATTCAGTGCTGATTACCCATGATTCACTCTGATAATGGCCCCCATCAGAGCCATGTATTTAGAGAGTTGGGCCAATATGATTTCTGTATTATGATGCACTTACATGACATTTTAGCTCCCCATTAACAATACATGGGGAATACTTAATACTATGTAACTGAACGTCTATAATTAGAACAATATTCAAAATTCAAAAATTTGGCCTAACTCTAAATACATGGCTCTGGCCCCCATTATTTACTCTGTCACACATCCGAGGAGGACTGAGGTAATATTCAGGGCCGGCGATGCGACGCGAGCGGCCATTGTACATGGCTAGTAATCCCACACGCCCCAGTCCACCACTACTATGGAAGTCTGTTCAAGAGAACGTTACGATAGAAATCTATTGTGTAGATCAGGTATGGCTGTTTGTCATTTAGAACTGTGGGTCATGTCAGCACTACACGTCACATTTCCACCTGCAACATTGTGTTTAACCTCATGATACATACACCCCACATCAATGAGTGATGGCCCTCTGTTGAAGCTATTACCTGAATGTGATGTGATGGACTCTGGTTGTAAAAATGCGGCCTGACTCAGTTTGTCATAGAGTGACCTCTGGTATGACAGGTTGTGGTCACTTTACAGGCCACATAGGAAAAGGCAGAGAGATATCAGATATACTGGGAATGAAAGGACACAACACTGATATATCCTGTGTGAGGCCAAGTAATGTCAGGCCTATATGGAGAGACAGAAAACGTATTTTGCCTATGTTACTCCTATTCCTTTGTGCAACTGAGGAGACATGACGGATCAGGGCTCTATATCTTCTTTCTTCCTGAGTGATATCAGATAAACCGGGAACGTGACATCCATTTCCTGTGAGTGAAGAGCCTAGGGTTGTGTTCATCAGGGCACACTGTAACAAAACATTTTGCAATAGAAAACGAAAAAAAAGCATTTCTCCTTGGACAAGTTCAGATAGCACCTCTCCATTTCAGTTGGTTTTCTTTTGTTTCGTGCCTAGTGAACATGACCCCAGACATAGGATGCACTTCAACCTTCCATTTCCTCCTTTTTCTCCAATGAGAATCCTGAGAGTCTGCCCCTTAGAGGCAGTCAGGACACAGCGCCACCTGTCCCGCCCGGTGGGCCCTGCAGGGACAGAGTCTGCGGTGGACAGGGTCGGACCCAGCGCAGCTGAACAGGAGACGCTCCCGCTGCAGGCCGCAGCGACGACCCCACGGGCTGTAGGCAGGAAATAGATGGTTGTCCACTTCCTGGTCCATGCTGGAGCAGGACAGGCCCAGTCTGCCAGAGGGAAAAGCAGTTGGGATCAATCAGTATGGCCTCAACAGAATCTGTTCGAAATTGTGACATTTAACTATTGTAGTTATATGTCACCTAAGCTGACATACTAGTTATATGTCATAGTTTTAGCGCTTGGCTGGAACAAAAACCATTGCACACTGTAATTGGGGAATTTTGCTATTGTCAGCAATGTGATACAGCAGGGTATTGATGGGAGTTTCTTATAGACTATCACAATATTGTGTGAAAAGATTTAACAGGGATTGTATTGGCCTACCTGGTCTGGAGAATTATAATACAATATAATACCACTGTGTGTGTTATGTGTATGTATTGGGTAGTCCTCTTGCACCTGTGTTCATGTAGGTATTGGATAGCTGTGCCCTCGCACCTGTGTATGCAGTGCATTCGGAAAGCATTCAGACCCCTTCACTTTTCACCACATTTTGTTAAATTACAGCCTTATTTTAAAATTGATTAATGTAGCTTTTCTTCCTCATCTTTCGACACACAATACCCAATGATGAAAAAGCGAAAGCAGGTTTTTAGAAATGTTAGCAAATTTACTACAAATGAAAAACAGAAATACCTTATTTATATAAATACTCAGACCCTTTCGCTATGAGACACAACATTGAGCTCTGGTGCATCCCGTTTACATTGATCATCCTTGAGATTTTTCTACAACTTGAATGGAGTCCACCTGAGGTAAATTATATTGATTGGACATGATTTGGAAAGGCACACACCAGTCTATATAAGGTAGGAGAACCTTCCAGAAGGACAACCATCTCTGCAGCACTTCACAAATCAGGCCTTTATGGTAGAGTGGCCAGACGGAAGCCACTCCTCAGTAAAAGGCACATGACAGCCCACAAGAGTTTGGTAAAAGGCACCTAAAGGACTCTCAGACGATGAGAAACAAGATTAAACTCTTTGGCCTGAATGCCAATCTTCACGTCGAGGAAACCAGGCACCGCTCATCACCTGGCCAATAACATCCCTATGGTGAAGCATGGTGGTAGAAGCATCATGCTGTGGGGACGTTTATCAGCAGCAGGAACTGGGAGACTAGTCAGGATCGAGGGAAAGATTAACTGAGCAAAGTACAGAGAGATCCTTGATGAAAACCTGCTCCAGAGCACTCAGGACCTCAGACTGGGGTGGAGGTTCACCTTCCAACAGGACAACGACCCTAAGCACACAGCCAAAACAACGCAGGAGTGGCTTCAGGACAAGTCTCTGAATGTCTTTGAGTGGACCAGTCAGAGGCCGGACTTGAACTCGATCGAACATCTCTGGAGAGACTTGAAAACAGCTGTGCAGCGACACTCCCCATCCAACCTGACAGAGCTTGAGAGGATCTTCAGAGAAGAATGGGAGAAAATCCCCAAATACAGGTGTGCCAAGCTTGTAACGTCATACCCAAGAAGACTCGAGGCTGTAATCGCTGCCAAAGGTACTTCAACAAAGTACTGAGTAAAGGGTCTGAATACTTATGTAAATGTGTTATTTCAAAAACCTTTTTTTGCTTTATCATTATGGAGGTATTGTGTGTAGATTGATGAGGGGGGAAAACACTATTTTAATACATTTTAGGCTGTAACGTAACAAAATGTTGAAAAAGTGAAGGGGTCTGAATACTTTACGAATGCACTGTATGTAGGTATTGGATAGCTGTGCCCTTGCACCTGTTTGCAGTATGTTTGTTCTGTCTGCCTGCCTGTATGTCTGTCTCTCACCTGGTGAACGCTGCGGGGTTGTTGAGGTGGTGGAACAGTGCCGGCTCACACACCAGGGAGGCACGTCGACAAACACTCACACACGACTGGCCCAGGGGGCCCAGGTGTATTCTCAGAGCGCTCTCAGGTGGCCAGGTAGGGAAGGACACGCTGCAGAAGTCCTGGGGTCAACAAGAAGACAGGAACAACAGTTATATTGTTTTGCAATAAATGTTGGAATGTATCATATAGCTCACGAGACTGGGTTTGGAACAGTATAAAACGAGGTTGTTCAACTCAGTTTAGGGCCCTCACTATCTGGCCATGCCAGGAGGTACAGACTTTTCAAACGTCAAAAAGTGACCACCCACTATCCTTGACCTAAATTAGTAACACAAATGTGCCGTACTTGCCAATCAGTTCTGACAATACTGCCACCATTGTTCTTTTTTTGACCAGCTAGTGACTACCATTTATATACATATATCACCAAGCCTGCTTTTTGTTCCAATGCCTCCTAATAGAAGACATTATAAGACACATATTGGAATATAAACCATAGGCCGTAGAAAACCTATCCCTTAAAAGAAGTTTTAAAGTGTTTCTGGAGACTATTGTTGTGTTGTGTACCTGATGAGTGATGTAAGCATGGACCCTTTCCAGCATCCCTTCACTGGTGAACTCTCGAGGGGTGAAGGGCTTGACCTTTAAAACAGACATAGGCGCTAAATACAGCTTCATATCAGGGTTATGCTAGTCATATGAGCCTTCATAAGCATTCATATAACAGCCATACCAATGGATAAGAGGTTTCGCCTGTAAAACAGACTAATTCTATCTTCCATAGATCTCGAGATCCATTACAACGTCATATAATAGTTGTGCTAATCATGTGAACCTTCACAAGTGTTAGCAGTTGATGTTATTCTATGAAAAGCCAACTGACATTTACTCCTGAGGTGCTGACTTGATGCACCCTCGACAACTACTGTGATTATTATTATTTGACCATGCTGGTCATTTATGAACATTTGAACATCTTGGCCATGTTCTGTTATAATCTCCACCCGGCACAGCCAGAAGAGGACTGGCCACCCCTCATAGCCTGGTTCCTCTCTAGGTTTCTTCCTAGGTTTTGGGCTTTCTAGGGAGTTTTTCCTAGCCACCGTGCTTTTACACCTGCATTGCTTGGTGTTTGGGGTTTTAGGCTGGGTTTCTGTACAGCACTTTGAGATATCAGCTGATGTACGAAGGGATATATAAATACATTTGATTTGATTTAAATAACACAAAAAAAAAAAATTTATTCAAAGAGAACAAATCATAGTTGTTATGCTGGAAAGTAGATGGTCATTCTTCCCTGTCCTCAGTGTTTTCTCCACTGAACAGAGACAGGATGTAGTTTATACCCCAAGCCTAGCCTGTGGTTGACAAAATAGAATTCATTGCAGTAATATTGGGCCAATGGTCAAATAACAAGTATCCCATTTCAGGCTCAATGTGTAGACCATTTGGACCAATGAGAACTTGCCACATGTAGCTATGAGTCCTGGACTGAAATTCCTCCCGTGTCCCTGACCCATTAAGCTTCAGTTCCCCATTACAGAAAAACAACTATTTCCATTGATCTTTAATTCCCTCTTGACCTTTAGTCCTCTGTGTTGTGTATTTATCTGAGAATATTCTTACATAAGCATTCATAACAGTAGAATCAAGGTCATGGTAACTGACCTCTGTGCGTAGAATAGCCCTGACCGTCTCTTGAACGTCAGTAGTGTTGGTCATGTCCACGGTCCAAACGTAGGGTTTACCGATGAACTCCTCAGCGTAGGGGTGCTGGGAGGAGACCTGACAGACACACACATGTATGCATGCACACCAACACACACACACGCGCGCGCACGCGCACACACACACACACACTTCCCAATTAAACCACCATTGGGTGTGAAATAGTCTTTAGGTACATTTTTTTTGTTAATTTTTCAATTTAATTTGATTCATTTCTTAATAATTTTTGGGGGGATGAGTTCATATCCAGTACCTGTCGTGTTGTGGGCTTCCCTTTATAGAAGTCACTGTTTTCAGAGGAGCGAGGGGGCTGGAAGCGCGGCTGGAGGAAGACACACCCTAAAGCTATGGCCTCCAAAGGAGCTGGACCCTCATAGGGAAACCCAAGGCCCACAAACACCTGGAGGGGGAGGGCAATGCAGCTATGCATTTAGAATCCCTAGCACTGCATGGCTTGCAGAGATACTGTAGAAAGTGTTTGAATCCTAACATATCGAGCTACATATTTGATCCAGGTCTGAAACCATGCATAGATGTCCACGGAAGTTTGCACAACAAATCAAGATAGTAAATGTCCTCATGGTTCCTGAGACACTGTGGCCTGGGTTCAGTTCGGTTGTTACCTTGGCTCTTCTGAGGAGCTGTAAGAACTGATCCTGGGTCAGCAGGCCGTGGTTGATGATGTTACTGGGCAGCCGAGCGGAGTGGCCTGGAGGCTGGTACACTGTGCCGTGGGTCTCCAGCTCCTGACTGATCACCTCCAGATAACGCTCCTTGCCCTGGAATAGAATATCAAAGATGGGAAAATAGTAGAGTAGAGAGGAGAAGAGAAGAGAATAAATTCATTTATAGTGTAGAGTAGAATTGATGGAGCATTTCGCATGTGGGCCGTTCCAAAAACAACCTGTCTAGTAAGGACATTACTGGATGGCACGGTCGTTGGTCACTGCACCCTTTAACTCTTTCTGCCTCCTTACCTGCCACATGTAGTCCTGTTTCCCGTAGACCACAGCCGTGTTGTCCTTCCTGTAAGGCCCTGGCTCCACTTCCTCCTCCCTCTCTTCCTGCTCCACCATCGCCTCCTCACTCACAAACCCCAGGAACGAGTTGTCAGGGGTATGAGCTACACAGGAGACAGAGACGCAACAGGTCAGAATGCAATTTTGGATTGTAGAGTTAGGAAAGTGTTGTATTGATTGTTTGAAGTCACATTTTAACCACAGACCAACGTTTAAGCCATCAAACAACCAATAAGTTCTCACATGAAGTATATTGTCTAGTGGTCAAGAACTACAGCAAATCATTATTTCATTAGCAAAGATACAAGTATAAATCCTCTATCAGTTAGACCTCAAAGGAATAAAACCTGTTTCATCCCAAAGGCTTCTATCAGAATGAACAAGAGAGAAGGATAAGACAAAACAATGTGTCTAATGTGTCTGATATGTCCAACAAGTATAATTTGTCTAATATGGCTATGTCTAATAAGTCGAATGTGCCTAATACGTATAATGTGTCTAATGTGTCAAATATGCCTAATGTGTCCAATATGCCTAATGTGTCCAATATGCCTAATGTGTCTAATATGTCTAATGTGTCTAATGTGTCTAATGTGTCTAATATGTCTAATGTGTCTAATGTGTCCAATATGCCTAATGTGTCCAATATGCCTAATGTGTCTAATATGTCTAATGTGTCTAATGTGTCCAATATGCCTAATGTGTCTAATATGTCTAATGTGTCTAATGTGTCCAATTTGCCTAATGTGTCCAATATGCCTAATGTGTCCAATATGCCTAATGTGTCTAATATGTCTAATGTGTCTAATGTGTCCAATATGCCTAATGTGTCTAATATGTCTAATGTGTCTAATGTGTCTAATATGTCTATTATGTCTAATATGCCTATATGTCTAATGTGTGTAATGTGTGTAATGTGTCTATGTGCAGCTGGAGATGCCAATAGCTGTCAGGACAGGAGGAGACTCTAACAAACAGCATTAGTACAGGATAACAACAGAAAGATGTGGGAAAAAAGGTTGTTTTGGACCGGCGATGTCGACATAAGGGACCAAGAATGCGGGTGGTGACAGTTGAGTAATAACATTGGAAGCGTCTCGATGGGCCGACGTGAAAGGAGAGAAACAGACATAAATCACACGATGGTGGAAATAAAAACTATTCTTAGGGGTTAGTGTCAGTGTGTTTGGATAGGCCATACACTTTGACTTCCCACAGCTTCTCAGATTCATCCTAACAGAACAGAGAGAGGGAGGTGTGAGAGATGGGATATTTATTTTAAGAAATACAAGAATGTGTCTGTGAATGTGTGTGTGTGTGTGTGTGTGTGTGTGTGTGTGTGTGTGTGTGTGTGTGTGTGTGTGTGTGTGTGTGTGTGTGTGTGTGTGTGTGTGTGTGTGTGTGTGTGTGTGTGTGTGTGTGTGTGTGTGTGTGTGTGTGTGTGTGTGTGTGTGTGTGTGTGTGTGTGTGTGTGTGTGTGTGTGTGTGTGTGTGTAGGCTTGTGTGTGTGTGTGCGTATTAGTCCACGTGTCAGTCCGTCTGTCCCCCCAACAGTTGTTTAAAAGGCCCTGCCAAATAACTCTCTCCTAACTCTTCCTCACAACTGTGAAGAAGGTCCTCTCTGGGTGAATAACAGGCTAATTTATCCCAGCTTGTCTCCAACACTCCTCCACACGCAAACCAGACGCGTAGCACCTCCATTCATCATCTTAGTGGGCTCACACCAACGCACCGACATGAATCATGATCAAGATGGAAAAGGGTGCAAATAGGGGAGCGATGGCTAGATAGAACCATTGCTTACGACAGACAGACACACACAATAACCAATGCCTTCCCAAAGGCCCTGACACTCAACAGATCCCTTCTAGCACTTCAAAGCCCCATCGACACCAGCTCTAATCCCTTTCTCCCGCCGTCTCTTCCTCTCTCTGAGCTGCCATCGCCGCGGGCAACATCCCTCTTGCCGCACGAGCAGCACAAATAAACAGCAGCGTTCCTGCCTGTGGGAGTGGTCCGGACTGTTCGGCGCTCTCCAGCTTGTCCCAGTCTAGTCGGAGTGGGAGAGATGACTAGGAAGTGTTTGAGAAGATTTTGGGAAGGGCAAGGGCTCACGTTTATTTAACCTGTTCTTAATCCTCTAAGTCTGCAGACATACGAAGTCTCCTTTGTGGAACATACATCAACACTGTCATAGTTAATAACACTCCCACAGTGTGTCACCACTGTTGGTCTCTAAACGGTAAAGCCCAACACTAAATACAGACACATACACACACGTGCGTGCACGCATGAACTCATACACAAACAAACACACACAAATGCAAGAAACCCATAAACAGACTTACATATATACAGTACCAGTCAAAAGTTGACACACCTACTCATTCAAGGGTTTTTCTTTATTTGGACTATTTTCTACATTGTAGAACAATAGTGAAGACATCAAAACCATGGAATCATGTAGTAACCAAAAAAGTGTTAAACAAATCAAAAAATATAGTAGCCACCCTTTGCCTTGATGATAGCTTTGCACACTCTCGGCATTCTCTCAACCAGCTTCACCTGAAATGCTTTTCCAACAGTCTTGAAGAAGTTCCCACATATGCTGAGCACTTGTTGGCTGCTTTTCCTTCACTCTGCGGTCCAACTCATCCCAAACCATCTCAATTGGGTTGAGGTCAGGTGATTGTGGAGGCCTGGTCATCTGATGCAGGACTCCATCACTCTCCTTCTTGTTCAAATAGCCCTTACACAGCCTGGAGGTGTGTTGGGTCATTGTCCTGCTGAAAAACAAATGAGAGTCCTAAGCCCAAACTAGATGGGATGTCGTATCGCTCCAGAATGCTGTGGTAGCCATGCTGGTTAAGTGTGCCTTGAATTCTAAATAAATCATTGACCGTGTCACCATGCTTCACGGTGGGAACCACACATGCGGAGATCATCCGTTCACCTACTCCGCGTCTCACAAAGACACGGCGGTTGGAACCAAAAATCTCAAATTTTACTCATCAGACCAAAGGACATATTTCCACCAGTCTAATGTCCATTGCTTGTGTTTCTTGGCCCAAGCAAGTCTCTTCTTATTATGGTGGCCTTTAGTAGTGGTTTCTTTGCAGCAATTCAACCATGAAGGCCTGATTTACGCAGTCTCCTCTCAACAGTTGATGTTGAGATGTGTCTGTTACTTGAACTCCGTGAAGCATTTATTTGGGCTCCAATCTGAGGTGCAGTTAACCCTAATGCAGTTAACCCTAACTTATCCTCTGCAGCAGAGGTAACTCTGGGTCTTCCTTTCCTGTGGCGGTCCTCATGAGAGCCAGTTTCATCATAGCTCTTGATAGTTTTTACGACTACACTTGAAGAAACTTTCAAAGTTCATGAAATTTTCCAGATTGACTGACCTTCATGTCTTAAAGTAAGTAAGTAAGTAATGATGGACTGTCATTTCTCTTTGCTTATTTGAGCTGTTCTTGCCATAATATGGACTTGGTATTTTACCAAATAGGGCTATCTTCTGTATACCACCCCTACCTTGTCACAACACAACTGATTGGCTCAAACGCATTAAGAAAGAAAGAAATTCCACAAATTAACTTTTAATTGCTTCTGAATCTGCATTGCTTGTTGTTTGGGGTTTTAGGCTGGGTTTCTGTACAGCACTTCATGACTTCGGCTGATGAAAAAAGGGCTTTATAAATAAATTTGATTGATTGAACAAGGCACACCTGTTAATTGAAATGCATTCCAGGTGACTACCTCATGAAGCTGGTTGTGAGAATGCTAAGAGTGTGCAAAGCTGTCATCAAGGCAAATGGTGGCTACTTTGAAGAATCTCAAATATAAAATATATGTTGATTTGTTTAACACTTTCTTGGTTACTACATGATTCCATAGAGTGATTTCATAGTTTTGATGTCTTCACTATTATTCTACAATGTAGAAAATAGTAAAAAATAAAGAAAAACCCTGGAATGAGTAGGTGTGTCCAAACTTTTGACTGGTACTATATAACAGGGTTCATGTTTCCACTTGCCACTGCAGAGATATGTATTTGATGTTTATGTATTCCTATTGGTTGGTTGAATTGACATATTAGCAAGGTGTTATGTTACTGGCTACGCTTGCAGATAGGGGGAGATTGCGAACTTCAATTATTCCCAATTTAATACTGACACGCAAGCGGTAGGTTACGCTCTGAAATAGTGCTTTCAATTTATGTATTTACAATGGTGTACGAGTTCACTATGTACATTCCCTGATGTATATATGCAGTGCCTTCAGAAAGTATTCATACCCCTTGACTTATTCCACATTTTCTTGTGTTACAGCTGAATTCAAAATGGATTAAATCGATTTTTGTCTCACCCATCTACACACAACACCCCATAATGACAAAGTGAAAACATGCTTTTAGACATTTTTGCAAATGTATTTTAAATGAAATACAGAAATATGGTATTTACATAAGTATTCACACCCCTGAGTCAATACTTTGTAGAAGCACCATTGGCAGCGATTAAAGCTGTTAGTCTGTTTGACTAAGTCTCTAAGAGCTTTCCACACCTGGATCTTGCAACTTTTGCCCATTATTCTTATAAAAATTATTCAAGCTCTGTCAAATTGGTTGTTGATCATTGCTAGAAAAATATTTTCAGGACTTGCCATATATTTTCAAGTAGATTTAAGTCAAAACTGTAACTCAGCCACTCAGGAACATTCACAGTCTTCTTGGTAAGCAACTCTAGTGTAGATTTGGCCTTGTGTTTAATGTTATTGTCCTGCTGAAAGGTGAATTCATCTCCCAGTGTCTGGTGGAAAGCAGACTGAACCAGGTTTTGTAATGGATTTCCCCCAAAAATAACACTTTGCATTCAGGACAAAAATATATATTTTTGGCAGTATTAATTTAGCGCCTTGTTGCAAACAGGATGCATATTTTCGAGAAAAAAAATTAATCTGTACAGGCTGCCTTCTTTTCACTCTGTCAATTAGGTTAGTATTATGGAGTAATTACAATTTTGTTGATCCATCCTCAGTTTTCTCCTATCACATTGGCGGTTTCCTTCCTTAGAAAGGACACCTGTGTCTTTGTAGAGACTGGGTGTATTGATATACCATCCACAGTGTAATTAATAACTTCACCATGCTCAAAGGGATATTCAATGTCTGATAAAAAAAAAAAACTTTTTACCCATCTACCAATAGGTACCATTCTTTGAGAGGCATTGGAAAACCTCCCTGGTCTTTGTGGTTGAATCTGTGTTTGAAATTCACAGCTCAACTGAGGGACCTTACCGATAATTGTATGTGTGGAGTACAGAGATGAGGTAGTCATTCAATAATCATGTTAAACACTATTATTGCACACAGAGTGAGTCCATGCAACTTGTCATGTGACTTGTTATGCACATTTTTACTCCTGAACTTATTTAGGATTGCCATAAGGGGTTGAATACTTGTTGAATCAAGACATTTCAACTTTTCATTTGTAATTCATTCGTAAACATAATTTCACTTTGACATTATGGGTACTGTGTGTAGGCCAGTGACCAAAAATCTCAATTTAATCCATTTTAATTTCAGGCTGTAAGACAACAAAACGTGGGAAAACGGGTGTGAATACTTTCTGAAGGCACTGTATATATACAGTAAATGTGTGTGAGTGCACGGTACGTGTTAGATATTGCTGGCTTCCTGGGATGCGCTTTTGTATGTTATTGCTGTAAGAGCGAGCTAGCAAGCATGCTATAATTGTAATGGCCGCATTAGCTCCCTGCTAATTCAGTTATTCCCATGCTAACAGACAAATCTACAGCCATCAACGTACTGTTGTCCTGTGCTTCCTTGTGTCTATCGTCAGGTACATATATTATTTGTATTCTGTAAAAAAAAATGTTGCTCATTGTTATGATTTTTGATTACAAAATACCCAGTCTGATATTCATATGCAAGCGACAAATCACAAATCTACAGCAATCTACTGCTGTCGAGCACACCTAATGTGTCTCCTTGTGTCTATCGTCAGAATAAACACAAATCAACTGGGATCTCTGGCTGAGCATTCCTTTCTTTAAAAACACAACGCCAGAGAGTTAGTTACACATCTGTTACACATACGATCACATGTGTTAACCCACACACACACACACACACATACAGTATACTCACGGAACATGGTCATGTACTGCAGTGGCTGTAGACGCCAGCTTCCCCATAGCGTGTTGTAACCATGGCTCCGGGCATACGTCCCTAGGTTGAAAGCCGGTTCCGTACCAAAAGAGTCAAGGATTCGGAAGCGGCATCTGAAGAGAGGAAGAAATGTATCGTCATAAGCATATTTCATTGTGTTGAACTGTATCTTATGTGACTTGAAATTATGTGGGAAAACTGTCTTGAATCTAGTACTTACGAGTTTGCTTCATGGTAATTACATGGTAATGATATATATTGTTACAGTACCTTGGAATAAGGTTCATGTAATCAAACATGTTATCAAAAGTAACCAACGTGTCATTACTGGTAGTGTTGGAAGGCCAGCCCCATGGCTCCCTGGAGATGGGCGAGGCCGTGGTAGTCTGTATAGATGAGGTCAAAGGGCAGGGGCATCTGGATGGGGCAGCTTCCTTTACCCGGGGCTGCACCTATCACACTGCTCCACCAAACACAAACAAACACTCTGTGATGGTGAGATCGAACTCAAAGTGACAATGCATTGTGAGAGCTTTAACTTGTCAAAGGACGATGATTATTCATGATTAGATCGGCCTTCAATACATTTCAATGGATATGCAAAGCCATGATGTCGTTGGATATCAAGGTACTAGACATATTTCTTTTAAGAGGTGTGTAAAGCACACCTTGAATCCTGTACTTCTGGCTTGCCTTCCTGGTTATGGGTTCACTTAATATGGCCGCTGACCCATCCATCACAGAACATTGACTTGAATGGGGATTCCCATTATAGTCATTCTATTTCTATGGTGTGTTACCTGCGCAGGTGGTTCTGGGAGGTGGTAAAGGTCAGATTGTGACCCAGGATGAAGAGAGAGGCACTGAGGTCAGCCCACTGCACCAGCTCCCCCAGAGGCCCCCCTTGGTCCACCATGGCCCCGAACCGCTGGCCTGCACCCCCAGACAGGACCCCCGGGTACAGCAGGACCTAGAGAGGGGGAGAACATGGAGGTGGAGGACGATGAGAACTCATGATTAGATCAGTCTTCATTACATTGAAATGGATACGCGAAGCCACGATGATGTTGGATGTCAAGGTATTAGAAATATTTCTAGCACCTGGAGGCACATACAGAAGTAACTTTTAAAACACAGCCTTATTTGAGCATATAGAGTATTTATCACTTCAATATTACACATTCAACAATCATCCCACCAGCATATCAGCGCAAGCACTATGACTAACCTAAGGAATAGTAACAAAAAAGAACTAAAGACATACAGTTGAAGTCGTAAGTTTACATACAGTTAGGTTGGAGTCTTTAAAACTCATTTTTCAACCACTCCACAAATTCCTTGTTAACAAACTATAGTTTTGGCAAGTCGGTTAGGGCATCTACTTTGTGCATGACACAAGTCATTTTTCCAACAATTGATTACAGACAGATTATTTCACTTATAATTCACTGTATCACAATTTCAGTAGGTCAGAAGTTTACATGCACTAAGTTGACTGTGCCTCTAAACAGCTTGGAAAATTCCAGAAAATTATGTCATGGCTTTAGAAGCTTTTGATAGGCTAATTGACATCATTTGAGTCAATTGGAGGTGTACCTGTGGATGTATTTCAAGGCCTACCTTCAAACTCAGTGCCTCTTTGCTTGACATCATGGGAAAATCAAAAGAAATCAGCCAAGACCTCAGAAAAATAATTGTAGACCTCCACCGGTTTGGTTCATCCTTGGGGGCAATTTCCAAATGCCTGAAGGTACCACGTTCATACAAACAATAGTACGCAAGTATAAACACCATGGGAACACGCAGCCGTCATACCGCTCAGGAAGGAAACGCGTTTTGTCTCCTAGAAATAAACGTACTTTGGTGCCAAAAGTGCAAATCAAACCCAGAACAACAGCAAAGGACCTTGTGAATATGCTGGAGGAAACAGGTACAAAAGTATCTATATCTACAGTAAAACGAGTCCTATATCGACATAAGCTGAAAGGCCGCTCAGCAAGGAAGAAGCCACTGCTCAAAAACCGCCATAAAAAAAGCCAGACTACGGTTTGCAACTGCACATGGGGACAAAGATTGTACTTTTTGGAGAAATGTCTTCTGGTCTGATGAAACAAAAATAGAACTATTTGGCCATAATGACCATTGTTATGTTTGGAGGAAAAAGGGGGAAGCTTGCAAGCCGAAGAACACCACCCAACCGTGAAGCACAGGGGGTGACAGCATAAAGTTGTGGGGGTGCTTTGCTGCAGGAGGGTCTGGTGCACTTCACAAAATAGATGGCATCATGAGGTAGGAAGATTATGTAGATATATTGAAGCAACATCTCAAGACATCGGTCAGGACATTAACGCTTGGTCGCAAATGGGTCTTCCAAATGGACAATGACTCCAATCAAACTTCAAAAGTTGTGGCAAAAGGGCTTAAGGGCAACAAAGTCAAGGTATTGGAGTGGCCATCACAAAGCCCTGACCTCAATCCCATAGAAAATGTGTGGGCAGAACTGAAAAAGTGTGTACGAGCAAGTAGGCCTACAAACCTGACCCAGTTACACCAGCTCTGTCAGGAGGAATGGGACAAAATTCACCCAACTTATTGTGGGAAGCTTGTGGAAGGCTACCTGAAACGTTTGACCCAAGTTAAACAATTCAAAGGCAATGCTACCATATACTAATTGAGTGTATGTAGACTTCTGAACCACTGGGAATGTGATGAAAGAAATAAAAGCTGAAATAAATCATTCTCTCTACTATTATTCTGACATTTCACCTTCTTAAAATAAAGTGGTGATCCTAACTGACCTAAGACAGGGAATTCTTACAAGGATTAAATGTCAGGAATTGTGAAAAACTGAGTTTAAATGTATTTGGCTAAGGTGTATGTAAACTTCCAACTGTATGAAAATATTACAGCAGGAGATAGAGGGATTATAAATATAGATGCAGTACGTGGGAGTTTGAAATCCGATGAACTTCAAAGTATGTTAACCCCATAGAATTACATATTAGAAGTTCATTTAGTAGGATCTCTGTGGTTAACCCACCCTCTTCTGCAGTGAAGTCGTCTTAGTGGTGTTCTCTCGTATCCTATGTCCCGCCTTTATCCAGCATGTAGACAGCCTCTCCACCCTGGACCGGATGAACCTTCTTGCAGGACCCTGAATTCCACCAAACACCTCATACAATGGCCTCAGAGTCGTCCGGACCTCTGCCTGTGTGAAATAAAAAGGGATTATTGAACAACAATATTAAAGCAGTAGGAAAGTAGTGTATGCAAGTTAGAATTAGATAAAGAATTTGATTGAGGTATGGCTTGCATTCAAATATGAAAGGTGCAAAAGTTATCTTGGCCAACATTGAGGAGGCGCTTATAAATCATTGACTCAAAAACATCCTAACCCCTGCTCAGGTAACTCATCCCATTCCCACTATTTCACATCATTATCATAGTACTTCTACAGATAATCATATCCCCAGGGGTATTGCCAGTAACAATCTTGTGACCATAAAAAAAAGAAATCCACTGTTACTGTTAGCCCAATTGGGAAGCCCACTGTGGTAAGATTCTCCCATAATGTTATTTCAAATAGCACAAAAATGCTGTATTCAAATTGCATAGAGTTGGGTTGTTACATATCAACGTACAAAGTTTGATGTCAAAGATGGACCTTCATGATATCTGAGTGCATGACACGAGCCCGGACATTTTGGTTCTCACAGAGACTTGGACAAATGGCTCAATCCCGGATAAGGACATTGCTGATTACCACATCTTCACAGACTGAAAGAAGGAGGAGGGTGGCTATATACACTGCTCAAAAAAATAAAGGGAACACTTAAACAACACAATGTAACTCCAAGTCAATCACACTTCTGTGAAATCAAACTGTCCACTTAGGAAGCAACACTGATTGACAATAAATTTCACATGCTGTTGTGCAAATGGAATAGACAAAAGGTGGAAATTATAGGCAATTAGCAAGACACCCCCAATAAAGGAGTGGTTCTGCAGGTGGTGACCACAGACCACTTCTCAGTTCCTATGCTTCCAGCGGTTCATCAAAACAGTAAAATGCTAATTCTATCACGCCACCATTTCCTTCCTTGGGTACATCATAGCTGCAGGCAACATACAATTGGATCCTGAAAAGGTGAAAGCGGTGGTGGATTGGCCGCAACCCACCTCCAGAGTGCAGCTGCAACGCTTCCTTGTGATTCGCCAATTTTTACCGCCGGTTCATCTGGGGTTACAGCACCCCGGCTTCCCCACTGTCAGCGCTCACCTCTCCCAAGGTCCCGTTTACGTGGTCTCCAGCTGCAGACCAGGCGTTCTTGGACCTCAAGCACCAATTCACTACCAGCCCCATCCTAATCCATCCAGATCTGTCCCGGCAGTTCGTGGTGGAGGTTGACGCCTCAGACGTCGGAGTGGGGGCTGTCCTGTCCCAGCCTTCGGCCCAAGACCAAAAGCTGCATCCCTGCGCTTTCCTCTCCCATCGTCTCAACCCCACGGAAAGGAGTACGATGTGGGTAACTGGGAACTACTTGCGGTGAAGATGGCATTGGAGGAGTGGAGGCACAGGTTAGAGGGGGCGGAACATCCATTCATAGTATGGACAGATCACAAGAACCTGGAATATCTCCGCACCGCCAAGCTCCTCAAATCCAGGCAAGCTCGATGGGCCATGCTGTTCACCCGATTCAACTTTACCATCTCCTACCTACCTCTTGTCTCGCAGCTGCTCTCATGGGGTATAGAGAACCAGGTCCGTGTGGTGCAGGGGGCCCGGCTAACCGGATGTTTGTCACAGACTCTGCCCGTTCCTCGGTTCTGGAATGGGCTCATTCCTCTCGACTGGCCTGCCATCCTGGCTCCCATCGGACCCTGGCCTTTGTATGACAAAGTTTTTGGTGGCCCACCTTGGTTCCTGATTTCTCAGCGTTCATCGCTGCCTGCACTGTGCGTGCCCAGAATAAGACTCCTCGGCAAGCTCCGGCAGGCCTCCATCAACAACTTCCCGTCCCTCACCGTCCCTGGTCACATATATCCCTGGTCACTGGTCTCCCCCCGTCTGATGGCAACACAGTTATCCTTACCGTGGAGGACCAATTTTCCAAAGCCGCCCATTTTATTCCTCTCCCCCAAGCTACCTTCAGCCAAGGAGACGGCCCAGCTCATGGATCCATGAACTCATGGATCTCCGACCGGGGTCCTCAGTTCTAGTCGCTGCCTCGTGTCCGCCAATCTCACCATCTGGAACCAGCAGCTCGTGTGGGTAGAGCACGCCTGCAACATCCTCCCTTGCTCAGCCTCTCGGGTTTTGAGTGCTCCCTGGGATATCAGCCCCCGCTCTTCCCGGAGCAAGAGGAAGAGGTCAGCATACCCTCGGCCCAGATGTTTGTCCGCCGCTGTCACCGTACCTGGAAGAGAGCCCGGTTGGCTCTTCTCAAGACCACCTCCAGGTATCGACGACAGGCGGACCACCACCGGACCCCGGCTCCCCGTTATAGTCTTGGGCAGAGGGTATGGCTGTCCACTCGGGATCTGCCCCTCCGGGTAGAGTCCCGCAAACTGTCCCCACGTTTTATCGGCCCTTTCCCCATCTCCTTGATTCTTAGCCACTCTGTTGTTCGTCTTCTGTTGCCATGTACCCTCTGTATACATCCCACTTCTCATGTGTCTAGGATTAAACCTATATCTCACAGCCCTTTGTCTCCTGTTTCCAGGTTCTGTTTCCTAGTTTTTCCCGGTTCTGACCATTCTGCCTGCCCTAACCCCGAGCCTGATTACCATCTTGTACCTGCCTGACTCTGACCTGATCACGAACCTCTGCCTGTCCTCTACCTGCCCTTTGCCTGCCCAGCATTTATAATAAATTATCTGAGAACTATACTATCCACCTCCTGTGTCTGCATCTAGGTCATATCCTGAGTTGTAATAATACAACTTTGTGTTCAGGGCAAAAAGTGAATTGCTTTGCCACATTTATTGTACATTGTTGCAAACAGGATGCATGTTTTGAATATTATTATTCTGTACAGGCTTTCCTCTTTTCACTCTGTCAATTAGGTTAGTATTGTGGAGTAACTAAAATGTTGTTGATCCATCCTCAGTTTTCTCCTATCACAGCCATTAAACAATGTTTTAAATTCAACATTGGCCTCATGCTGAAATCCCTGAGCAGTTTCCTTCCTCTCCGGCAACTGAGTTAGAAAGAACGGCTGGGCCTCCCGAGTGTAGTAGTGGTCCAAGGCACTGAATCTCAGTGCTAGCTGTGCCACTGGAGATCCTGGATTGAGTCCAGGCTCTGTCGCAGCTGGCCGCGACCGGGAGACCCATGGGGCGGCACACAATTGGCCCAGCGTCGTCCGGGTTAGGGGAGGGTTTGGCCGGCAGGGATGTTCTTGTCCCATCGCGCTCTAGCGACTCCTGTGGCAGGCCAGGTGTACTGTGTTTCCTTCGACATATTGGTGCGACTGGCCTCCATGCGTCAAGAAGCAGTGCAGCTTAGCTAAGTTGTTTTTCGGAGGACGCACGGCTCTCGACCTTCGCCTCTCCCGAGTCCGTATGGGAGTTGCAGCGATGAGACAAGACTGTAACTACCAATTGGATACCACAAAAAAGGGGTAAAAGTTAAAAAAAAGAAGGGACGCCTGTATCCTTGTAGTGTCTGGGTATATTGATACACCATCCAAAGTGTCATTAATAACGTCACCATGCTCAAAGGAATATTCAGTGTCTGCTTTTTCTATTTTTACCTATCTACCAATAGGTGCCCTTCTTTGTGAGGCATTAGTAAACCTCCCTGGGCTTTGTGGTTGAATCTGTGTTTGAAATTCACTGCTCGACGGAGGGACCTTACAGATACAGTAATTGTATGTGTGGGGTATAGAGATAAGGTAGTCATTCAAAACTCATGTTAAACACTATTATTGCAAACAGAGTTAGTCCACACAACTTATGTGATTTGTTAAGCACATGTTTACTCATTAATTATTTAAGCTTGCCATAACAAAGGTGTTGAATAGTAATTGATTCAAGACATTTCAACTTCAAATGTTTTATTAATTTGTAGAAATGTTGAAAACATTCTTTGTGTGTAGGTAAGTCAGCAACAAAAAAAATCTAAATTGAATCCATTTTAAATTCAGACTATAACACAACAAAGGGGAGGAAAGGTCAAGAGGTGTGAATACTTTCTGAAGTCACTGTAGATTTGTAAATGTTTTCCCCACAAGCTTTTCTTCGTGACATGTTTTACTCTGACTTCTCCTCTAGTAGCTGCATGCCTGACCCTGAATTAGCTCTAGAATTGTTCTCATAACTTTTTATCTCTCTGGCAGAAAAACAGTCCCTGTAAACGCCTTAGCGTAAGAAATATAACACATTATTAGTTCTCTATAGAACTTTCAGATATAGTTATGCTGACAAATCAAGAAATGCTGACTCAGTAGCTCATTGGCAGCTTTTTAGGCAATTGAGAAATAGATGCACTTCCTCAATCAAGAAAGCTTGTGGTGAAATGTAGAACATTTTGGAAAACAGTTAATGCACTGTAGCGTGGAAATTCCTCTCCTTCCCTAACTAAGCAAGTTGTCAGACTGGCATCATTACTGAGAAGAATTTGATAAATAGTGCTTCAAAATCAGCATTTTATCTCGGCAGGCTTTTGAATTTGAAAGAAATTGTGGTTTAATTGACCCTGGTCAGACAGTCAACTGCCTGCCCTTCTCCCAGCCTCTAGTTGGCTCGATGGAAGTCCCGTCAACTTCTGGTGAATCTTTGTTTTCATTCCAACAACTTCTACTTGTAATGTGCCAGACGCCTTGCGCAATATTGATGTAAAAAAAAAACTGGGGCTGATTTGCTTGAACCTTTCTTGCTGCAGCTTTCTGCTCCTCTGATTGCAGAATCTTAAACACACATTTTTAACCTTAGAATTATTTCTGGTACCATCCCCAGGGTCTGGAAGGAGGCCCATATACTCCCCCTTCAAAAGGGTGGTGACCTGTGCGACCAACATAATTATTGTCTGGTGTAACGGAGTCAGGTTTGTAGGCCTCCTTGCTCGCACATGTGTTTTCAGTTCTGCCCACACATTTTCAATGGGATTGAGGTCAGGGCTTTGTGATGGCCACTCCAATACCTTGACTTTGTTGTCCTTAAGCCATTTTGCCACAACTTTGGAAGTTTGCTTAGGGTCATTGTCCATTTGGAAGACCCATTTGCGACCAAGCTTTAACTTCCTGACTGATGTCTTGAGATGTTGCTTCAATATATCCACATATTTTTCCTACCTCATGATGCCGTCTATTTTGTGAAGTGCACCAGTCCCTCCTGCAGCAAAGCACCCCCACAACATGATACTGCCACCCCCGTGCTTCACGGTTGGGATGGTGTTCTTCGGCTTGCAAGCTTCCCCATTTTTCCTCCAAACATAACGATGGTCATTATGGCCAAACAGTTCTATTATTGTTTCGTCCGACCAGAGGACATTTCTCCAAAAAGTATGATCTTTGTCCCCATGTGCAGTTGCAAACCGTAGTCTGGCTTTTTTATGGCGGTTTTTGAGCAGTGGCTTCTTCCTTGCTGAGTGGCCTTTCAGCTTATGTCGATATAGGACTCCTTTTCCTGTGGATATAAATACTTTTGTACCTGTTTCCTCCAGCATCTTCACAAGGTCCTTTGCTGTTGTTCTGGGATTGATTTGCACTTTTGGCACCAAAGTACATTCATCTCTAGGAGACAGAACGCGTCTCCTTCCTGAGCGGTATGAGAGCTGCGTGATCCCATGGTGTTTATACTTGCGTACTATTGTTTGTACAGATGAACGTGGTACCATCAGGCATTTGGAAATTGCTCCCAAGGATGAACCAGACTGGTGGAGGTCTACAATTATTTTTCTGAGGTCTTGGCTGATTTCTTTTGATTTTTCCATAATGTCAAGCAAAGAGGCACTGAGTTTGAAGGTAGGCCTTGAAATACATCCACAGGTACACCTCCAATTGACTCAAATTATGTCAATTAGCCTATCAGAGGCTTCTAAAGCCCTGACATAATTTTCTGGAATTTTCCAAGCTGTTTAAAGGCACAGTCAACTTAGTGTATGTAAACTTCTCACCCACTGGAATTGTTATACAGTGAATTATAAGTGAAATAATCTGACTGTAAACAATTGCTGGGAAAATTACTTGTGTCATGCACAAAGTAGATGTCCTAACCGACTTGCCAAAACTGTAGTTTGTTAACAAGAAATTTGTAGAGTGGTTAAAAAAAAGAGTTTTAATGACTCCAACCTAACTGTATATAAACTTCCGACTTCAACTGTATATATAGTGTCATTGTTGTTTATTGATGTGTTCAAGCTGTAACAAACACTCAAACTGGACAATTTTATCTCAATCTCTTAATTCAAAGACTCAATCATGGACACTCGTACTGACAGTTGTGGCTGCTTTGCGTGATGTATTGTTGTCTCTACCTTCTTGCCCTTTGTGCTGTTGTCTGTGCCCAATAATGTTTGTACCATGTTTTGTGCTGCTACTGTACCATGTTGTGCTGCTGCCATGTTGTGTTGCTACCATGATGTTGTCATGTTCTGTTGTCATGTGTTGCTGCCTTGCTATCTTGTTGTCTTAGGTCTCTCTTTATGTAGTGTTGTCTCTTTTGTCGTGATGTGTGTTTTGTCCTTTATTTTTATTATCATTTTTTTTATCCCAGCCCCCGAAGGGTAGGCCGTCATTGTAAATAAGAATTTGTTCTTAACTGACTTGCCTAGTTAAATAAAGTTGAAATAAATAAATGCAGGGCTCATCTGCAAAAGAGACAGTGGTCTCAGCATGACTCTGTGCTTAAATAAAAGGTTAAATAAAAAATTATAAAAGATAATTTCATGTCTCGACAAAAGGCTACTAAAACCGTCAGCATATGTTCAGTGAAGTCCATAAACATTGTTTTTCTATGACAGATCTTGATAGTCATAATACCTCTGCCAAGTGACATTCAACCTGTTCTAAAGCTACCTTCTCTTTGTGGGTGCGTGGTTGCTGGTGCCATGGTGGTGCTGAATGGTTTCTTCCAGGGTGGGGGGGACAGAAGTCTTCTCTCTCACTCAGATAGGTCAGGATGGAGCAGGTGGTACCATCCACCCCGTAGAAAGCATAGCAGAGGTCTGAGTCCCAACGGGCTTGCAGGAACTGGGAATGTAACGTCAAAGTGTTTGTGTTCGAAAAGAAAGTGATAGAGACAGAAAAATTGATTTGGGACAACAGGTACAGGAGAAATGTTGACTTTATGGGCCCAACAACAAAAACAGATTTAGCATTTACAAGATTAACTGTCAACTAATTGTGTTGTGTCTCACCTCAACTTTCTCAGCACAGTAGGGATACACAGGGTCCTTGGGCACCTCACAAACCTCACGGAGACCTGACAAAAGAGATTGTGATATTATATAAAATTATACTTTATTTCACCAACAACCTCTGTGCTGCTTAGAGTACTCAGTGGGTAATAAACTTGAATCACCACTCAATTCCTACACTGTAAAAAATAAATGTTGATTCAACATACAATTGTAAGGCAACCAGCTCAATAGAATTGTGAGTTTTCTTAACACTGGGCATATAGTTGAACTAACATACATTCTCAAGTTGAGTGAACATACAATTCAACTTGAAAAATAAATCTACCTTATTTGCACATTTCCCTGTTAAAATGTACATCTATGACAATACATTACATAGTTGAAGTCGGAAGTTTATATACACTTAGGTTGGAGTCATTAAAACTTGTTTTTCAACCACTCCACAAATTTCTTGTAAACAAACGATAGTTTTGGCAAGTCGGTTAGGACATCTACTTTGTGCATGAGACAGGTAATTTTTCCAGTAATTGTTTACAGACAGATTATTTCACTTATTTCACTGTATCACAATTCCAGTGGAGCAGAAGTTTACATACACTAAGTTGACTGTGCCTTTAAAAAGCTTGGAAAATTCCAGAAAATTATGTCAGGGCTTTAGAAGCTTTTGATAGGCTAATTGACATCATTTGAGTCAATTGGAGGTGTACCTGTGGATGTATTTCAAGGCCTACCTTCAAACTCAGTGCCTCTTTGCTTGACATCATGGGAAAACCAAAAGAAATCAGCCAAGACCTCAGAAAGAAAATTCTAGACCTCCACAAGTCTGGTTTGTCCTTGGGAGCAATTTCCAAATGCTTGAAGGTACCACGTTCATCTGTACAAACAATAGTACGCAAGTATAAACACCATGGGACCACGCAGCCGTCATACTGCTCAGGAAGGAGACGCGTTCTGTATCCTAGAGATGAACCTACTTTGGTGCGAAAAGTGCAAATCAATCCCAGAACAGCAAAGGACCCTGTGAAGATGCTGGAGGAAACAGGTACAAAAGTATCTATACCCACAGTAAAACAAGTCCTATATCGACATAAGCTGAAAGGCCTCTCAGCAAGGAAGAAGCCACTGTTTAAAAACCGCCATAAAAAAGCCAGACTACGGTTTGCAACTGCACATGGGGACAAAGATTCTACATTTTGGAGAAATGTCCTCTGGTCTGATGAAACAAAAATAGAACTGTTTGCCATAATGACCATCGTTATGTTTGGAGGATAAAGGAGGAGGCTTGCAAGCCGAAGAACACCATCCCAACCGTGAAGCACGGGGGTGGCAGCATCATGTTGTGGGGGTGCTTTGCTGCAGGAGGGTCTGGTGCACTTCACAAGATAGACGGCATCATGAGGTAGGAAAATTGTGTGGATATATTGAAGCAACATCTCAAGACATCAGTCAGGAAGTTGAAGCTTGGTCGCAAATGGGTCTTCCAAATGGACAATGACCCCAAGCATACTTCCAAAGTTGTGGAAAAATGGCTTAAGGACAACAAAGTCAAGGTATTGGAGTGGCCATCACAGAGCCCTGACCTCAATCCCATTGAAAATTTGTGGGCAGAACTAAAAAAGCGTGTGCAAGCAAGGAGGCCTACAAACCTGACCCAGTTACACCAGCTCTGTCAGGAGGAATGGGCCAAAATTCACCCAACTTATTGTGGGAAGCTTGTGGAAGGCTACCTGACACGTTTGACCCAAGTTAAACAATTCAAAGGCAATGCTACCAAATACTAATTGAGTGTATGTAAACTTCTGACCCACTGAGAATGTGATGAAAGAAATACAAGCTGAAATAAATAATTCTCTCTATTATTGTGACATTTCACCTTCTTAAAATAAAGTGGTGATCCTAACTGACCTAAAACAGGGAATATTTACTAGGATTAAATGTCAGGAATTGTGAAAAACTGAGTTGAAATGTATTTGGCTAAGGTGTATGTAAACTTCCGACTTCAACTGTATATCATAAGGCCTTTCTTTGAGGGGCCTAGTTACAACCTAATGCACTGGTCTGAAACTCCTGATTTACAGGCCACATCAAGCCTGTAAGTCACATAATGCTGGCTTGCAAAGTGATGTGTAATTCCTATTGGAATCCAGCCAGGGTGAGGATATCTTTTAATTGCCTGCAACCTGCATTGAGAATGACTGCCAGGGTAGGGAAGATTGATTATTGAGTCTACCTAAAGCTTATAAATTGGATCAGCCATCTCAGTAAGGGAAAAAGTTAAACTACTAACAGATTGGATTTATTTTGAAAAATGTTTGTTATTATGTTTGTGTGGTAGGGATGTAACGATTCACAGATATGCATCGGTCCCCGGTTCAAATGTTTAAGATACAAGTGCATTGGTAAAGGTGCTTCGACAAAGTATATGTTTTTTATTTTTAATACATTTGCAAAAATTTCAAAAAATCTGTTTTGACTGCATTATGTGTGTAGATTGATGTGTGTAAATTAACTTTAATAATGGAACACTAGTAACTTTAATAATGTTTACAGACTGCTTTACTCATTTCATATGTATATACTATATTATATTCTACTGTATGCAATGCCACTAAGACATTGCTCGTCCTAATATCTCTATATTTCTTAATTACGTTCTTTTACTTTTAGATGTGTGTATTGTTGTGAATTGATAGATATTACTGCACTGTTGGAGCTAGAAACACAAGCATTTCGCTACACCCCCAATAGCATCTGCTAAATATGAGTGTGTGACCAATAACATTTTATTTGAAGTGAGCTAAATTTTAAAAAGTTTGTTGAGTAAAATTACAAATGTATGTTTGCTCAAAACCACGCCCACCCCGTTCAAGAACAATTCGATATGTATTTAGATACACGGGCCCGATGCAGGAACGATACGTTTTAGTTTCAAACGATTCGGTGCGATTCGATTTGATTAAAAAAGTGTTAGGGCTAGTAATGTATCAATATTTATCTTTTAAAATGATCTATGACATAGCCAATGAATATATAGCACAACTTTGGATTTCACCCCATCTCATAATCAAATGGTTCAGACCTTAAGGATGTTTTGACCAACTTAGAGTGAGCTTCTCTTCTTCTCCCGCTACGACCATGCAGTCCGGGTAGCAAAAGTGATTGCTGTCCTCCTTATGAAATTAGCAACTTTACCCTGTATATGTAAAAATGACCATATATAAGTGCATTCGGAAAGTATTCAGACCCCTTGACTTTTTCCACATTTTGGTATGTCACAGCCTTTTTCTAAAATTGATTAATTTAGCAGATGTTATTGGGGGTGTAGCGAAATGCTTGTGTACCTAGCTCCAACAGTGCAGTAGTATTTAACAATTCACAACAACACACACACATCTAAAAGTAAAATAATGGAATTAAGAAATATATAAATATTAGGACGAGCAATGTAGTGGCATTGACTAAAATACAGTAGAATAGAATACAGTATATACATATGAAATGAGTAAAGCAGTATGTAAACATTATTAAAGTGACTAGTGATTCCATGTCTATGTATATGGGGAAGCAGCCTCTAAGATGCAGGGTTGAGTAACCGGGTGATGGCTATTTAACAGTCTGATGGCCTTGAGATAGAGACTGAAAAACAGGTTCTCGGTCCCAGCTTTGATGCAGCAGTTTGTTGATTCAACGTACAATTGTAAGGCAACAGCTGCAAAAGGATTATGAATTTCCTCAACATTTGGGCATATAGCTGAACCAACATACAGTGTTGCCTTCCAAAGGCAAACATGAGTTAGTAATTCGACTCAACAAGTTTTTATACTCACCACGAGCAAAGTTTGTTGAGTGAAACTTTTTTTGAACACGCATTAGCTGAATTTGGTGTCCTTTCAAAGTCTACCCAACTCAGAATAACGCTGATTGAGCAATTGGTTAAATTGGCTTTTTTACAGTGTAGCATTCTATAGCATGAGAAGAAACCCACTGTGTTCCCAAAGAGGCCCCTTCCCGTAAGCACTCCACCTTCTTCCCCCTAGTGTCAATCACACACACACACACACACACACACACACACACACACACACACACACACACACACACACACACACACACATAAACGTCAAACACACACACCTAACCCACCTGCCTACCCCACCCCAAACATTCTCCTTTACAATGCAGACCGTGCCAAAACACACAGGCCGTAGCTGTGTAAAACAACCTTGTAAAATGGGCAGAAAATAAAATAAAATCCCAGTCACAGCCAAGGTGCAAAGCATGAAAAAGCTGATGAGAAGATGAAAAAAAATCTGCATCTGAAAAAACACGCGTACGAGTCAACAGGCCATTGAAAGGACTCCTGGGTAATTTGATCGCTCTTTATGGGGTCTGAGGTAATGTGAGGGGAAGAGAGGCGGGTCGGGAAGGAGGGTGGGCTGCTCGTGGTGAGAAGTGTGTGTGTGTGTGTGTGGGGGGGGGGGGGGGGGTTGTGTGGCCTGCGTTGTATGAATCACCTTATTCAGGGTTTGTGAGCATTCACTTTCTCTCTTCGCTCTCCCTCTCCCTCTCTTTCATTCCCTCTCTCTCTCTCCCTCCCTCTCGCTCTATCCCTTTCTGCCTCCCTCCCCAGCTCCCTCCATCCGTCCTCACGTGGCTGGGTCGGCCAGTAACCCGACTCTCACCTGACACCTCTCCGGGGGGGGGGGTTTAGGGGAGACGGCTGCTCCACACACACACCACCATACACACACAATCACACACACACTCCGCCAGCATAGCTAGCTCTCTGGGACTTGTTAAACCCCTTATTCATCGGCCTTAAGGACTCCCTCCCTCATATTCACCTGTAGTCTCTCACCTTTGACCCCTACTGGCCAACGACCATCCCTTCTAGAATCTCAGGCTATTAACTTCACTATGTTGTTCATCTTTGAACTTGAACTATTGCACAGCCCTGAACTGCGGCCTCGAGTAACAATATCAGAGTCCCGCCAGCCACTCTCAAATGCACTATAGTCAACCAATAGTTTTATTCTGGTGTTATGGGGAGACTGGCTGCATTGGCTTAAATCAGGTGCCAAGTCCAACAAAAGCATGTAGTCATTGCATCTTCACTAATGTGCTATGATATGATATATTATATGCTATGTTACTGGTATGACGTTCTATGATAATATACACTGAGTGTACAAAACATTAGGAACACCTTTCCATTCCATTTTTGGCCAGCAAGGAAAACGCTATGTCTGGCGCAAACCCAACACCTCTCACCATCCCGAGAATACCATCCGATGTTTTTCCATCGACAGGGACTAGGAAGCTGCTCAGAATTGAATGAATGATGGATGGTGCTAAATTTTTATTTAATTTTTATTTCACCTTTATTTAACCAGGTAGGCTAGTTGAGAACAAGTTCTCATTTACAACTGCGACCTGGCCAAGATAAAGTGAAGCAGTGCGACACGAACAACAACACAGAGTTACACATGGAATAAACAAGCGTACAGTCAATAACACAATAGAAGAAAAAAAAGTCTATATACAGTGTGTGCAAATGGCGTGAGGAGGTAGGCAATAAATAGGCCATAGTAGCGAAGTAATTACAATTTTGCAGATTAACACTGGAGTGATAAATGAGCAGATGATGATGTGCAAATAGAGATACTGGTGTGCAAAAGAGCAGAAAAGTAAATAAAAACATATGGGGATGAGGTAGGCAGATTGGGTGGGCTATTTACAGATGGACTATGTACAGCTGCAGCGATTGGTTAGCTGCTCAGATAGCTGACGTTTAAAGTTAGTGAGGGAAATATAAGTCTCCAGCTTCAGCGATTTCTGCATTTCGTTCCAGTCACTGGCCGCAGAGAACTGGAAGGAAAGGCGGCCAAAATAGGTGTTTGCTTTGGGGATGACCAGTGAGATATACCTGCTGGAGCGCGTGCTACGGGTGGGTGTTGTTATCGTGACCAGTGAGCTGAGATATGTAGCAAGGGCCAGCCAACTAGAGCATACAGGTCGCAGTGGTGGGTGGTATAAGGGGCTTTGGTAACAAAACGGATGGCACTGTGATAGAATACAGGGAAATTCTTGAAGGAAACCTGTTTCAGTCTTCCAGAGATTTGAGACTGGGACGGAGGTTCACCTTCCAGCAGGACAATGACCCTAAGCATACTGCTAAAGCAACACTCAAGTGGTTTAAGGGGAAACATTTAAATGTCTTGGAATGGCCTAGTCAAAACCCACACCTCAATCCAATTGAGAATCTGTGGTATGACTTAAAGATTGATGTACACCAGCGGAATCCATCCAACTTGAAGGAGCTGGAGCAGTTTTGCCTTGAAGAATGGGTAAGAATCCCAGCGGCTAGATGTGCCAAGCTTATAGAGACTGTAAATGCTGCTAAAGGTGGCTCTAAAAAGTAATGACTTTGGGGGGGGGTGAATAGTTATGCACACTCAGTTTTTTGTCTTATTTCTTGTTTGTTTCACAAAAATACATATTTTGCATCTTCAAAGTGGTAGGCATGTTGTGTAAATCAAATGATAGAAACTCCCCCCCCCAAAAATCTATTTTAATTCCAGGTTGTAAGGCAACAAAATAGGAAAAATGCCTAGGGGGGTGAATAATTTCACATGCCACTGTAATGTTTGGTATACTCAGTGTATAATAATATATGCCATTTAGCTGACGGTTTTATCCAAAGCAACTTACAGTCATGCATGCAGACATTTTACATGCGGGTGGCCCCAGCGGAATCAAACCCGCGACGCTTGGTGTTGCAAGCGCCATGATCTACCAACTCAGCAACACAGGATCTAACTGTAACTATAGGTCTCTGTTATGGTAACCTTCTCTAGCTGATGCTATATGATGTATTTCCAAGTTTGGGGTTTGATTCCTGCATGGCCCCTCTGTACTGTAAGTTTCTTTTGATAATAAATGTATGCCTACCAAACAACCATATTGTATTATTATTAGTTAGAGAAAGGCTATGACCAGGGCTGGTTGTGGTCCTACCTGTCTGCGGTCTATGGTCGTCTTGTGGTCGTGGTGTGTGGGGCTGATGACCGAGGCTTTCCAGCTTCTGGGCCATTCTCTGTAGCTCTCTCTCCACGGACCGCACCAAGCCCTCCTGGTCCTGCCGGAGACTGGGTGACCACACAATCACGCACACACACACCCACATGAGACTCACCAGGAACATGTAGTTTCAGTGCTGTGTGTCTGATATAATGTTGAATTTATGTATTGAATATCCAATAACATTATTTTAACTACTTTGTCTGAGTGTGGATGTGTGTTAGGAGTGTAGATGTACCTTTGCAGAAGGTTGGTAAGTTCCTCTTTAGCAGGCTGGGGAGCGTCTCTCTCCCTCGCTAGCCGCTGCACCTGAGAGCTCAGAGCCTCTAAGCGTAGAGCCAGTCTTCGCACGCTGTTACCATGGTGACCTGGGGGATGATTGACAGCACAGAAAGTTGATATTATACACTGAGTGTACAAAGCATTAGGAACACCTGCTCTTTCCATGACATTGACTGACCAGGTGAATCCAGGTGAAAGCTATGATCCCTTATTGCTGTCAGTTGTTAAATCCACTTCAATCAGCGTAGATGAAGGGGATGAGACAGGTTAAATGATTTTTAAGCCTTGAGACAATTGAGACATGGATTTTGTATGTGTGCCATTCAGAGGGTGAATGGACAAGACAACATATTTAAGTGCCTTTGAAGGAGGTATGGTAGTAGGTGCCAGGCGCACCGGTTTGAATGTGTCAACAACTGCAACACTGCTAGGATTTTCATACTCAACAGTTTCCCGTGTGTCTCAAGAATGGTCCACCACCCTAAGGACACCCAGCCAACTAGACACATTTGTGGGAAGCACTGGAATCAACACGGGCCAGCATCACTGTGGAACGCTTTCGACACCTTATAAAGTCCATGCCCCAATGAATTGAGTAGGTTCTGAGGGGAAAAGGGTGTGCAATTCAATATTAGGAAGGTGTTCCTAATGTTTTGTACACTGAATATATGTATATAGCCAGGATCTATTCCGTTACCATGTGACCTGCGTCTCTCTTTCTTTGGTCAGGTCACATGGTCAGGGGAAATCCTGGCCCTGATCTGGTAACATACTGTATTGCACAGTAAAATAGCGCATACTCATTGAATATAATATTCACATCCTTTTTCACAGTCCATGTTATAATGGCACAGTGAGAAATACACTGAATTCTGAGACATGGACAAATAATGGCATTAATCAAACATTCCAAATGGAAACCCCTGTATGGACCACCTGTACACACATCATATTGTAAATGTCATAGCCAATCAGGCCCTGTCCTAAAATAAAATATAAGATTACATCATTATCATCAACAGATTACGTAACGCCATCTATTTTAGTTGAATTGAGTGATTATGGTCGTTCATTTTCCATATTACATGCACCTAGTGCGAGGATGTTAATTTATTTTTTACAGTGAGACTGAAATGTTCAACATGCCTATTTTAGGACAGATGGCAAAGAGTCATAATTCCTGGCATGAAAATATTGTTGGAGTGGTAACTGGAGCTCTTCACATAATTACACTATTCTCACGTGACTTTGTGGTTTACACACACACACACACACACACACACACACACACACGCACGCACGCACGCACGCACGCACGCACACACGCACGCGCGCGCGCAGGAACGACACACGAGCATACACACACACACAAATAGAGACACACATGGGCACACACACCCACACACATAGACACACTCCTAAACATAAGTGAATGTTTACACAGACGCCATAACGGGTAACGCTGGCCCTTGACTCAACTTGATGACATCACCCTCAGAACTAAAGTCATATTGAGGTCAGGTTCATTTCATATCAGTCAGAGATGCAACTTTTACTGTAAGACACTGCCCATCATCATGTGTAGTGCTCTTTGTACACTATGCTCTAGCGTATGCCAAAACACATTGCAACATGAGTGGTCTCAATATTGATGCCTTGTATGAAACTAGGCCACTTGAATTCTCTGCTGGATCCCCCCCAAAATGTGGATGACCTATGCTCCCAACAGAAGGTAAAAAGAGTTTACAGTGAGAGAAAGTACTTACTATGGCACAATAAAAAGAGGTGATTTAGAAAGAACACCCATGATATATTATACTATACTGAATCTACCATAACTACGTCCTTTTACAAGCATTTTTTTGGTTTTCAGGCTACACGCCTACATGTTCCAAAAGTGTTCTTTAAGCTATTCCCATAGGATAACCATTTTTGGTTCCAGGTAGAACCCTTTTTTGTTCCAGGTATAAACACAACATGTAAAGTGTTGGTCCCATGTTTCATGAGCTGAAATAAAAGATCCCAGAAATGTTCCATACGCACAAAATAGCTTATTTCTATCAAATGTTAGTCTTAAGTTTGTTGACATCCCTGTTAGTAAGCATTTCTCATTTGCTAAGATAATCCATCCACCTGACAGGTGTGGCATATCAAGAAGCTGATTAAACACCATGATCATTACACAGGTGCACCTTGTGATGAGGACAATAAAAGGCCACTCTAAAATGTGCAGTTTTGTCACACAACACAATGCCACAGATGTCTCAAGTTCTGGGGGAGCGTGCAATTGGCATGCTGACTCCAGGAATGTCCACCAGAGCTGTTGCCAGAGATTTGAATGTTCATTTCTCTATCATAAGCCGCCTCCAACGTCGTTTTAGGGAGTTTGGCAGTGCGTCCTACCGGCCTCACAACCGCAGACCACATGTAACCACACCAGACCAGGACCTCCACATCCGGCTTCTTCACCTGTGGGATCGTCTAAGACCAGCCACCCAGACAGCTGATGAAACTGTGGGTTTACACAAGCAAAGAATTTCTGCACGAACTGTCAGAAACCGTCTCAGGGAAGCTCATATGCGTGCTTGTTGTCCTCACCAGGGTCTTGACCAGACTGCAGTTCGGCATCTTAACCGACTCCTGTCGGCAAATGCTCATCTTCAATGGCCACTGGTACGCTGGAGAAGTGTGTTCTCCACAGATGAATCCCGGTTTCAACTGTACCGGACAGATGGCAGACAGCGTGTATGGCATTATGTTGGCGAGCGGTTTTCTCATGTCAACGTTGTGGACAAAGTGCCCCATGGTGGCGGTGGGGTTATGGTATGGGCAGGCATAAGCTACGGACAACCAACACAATTGCATTTTATCAATGGCAATTTGAATGCACAGAGATATCGTGATGAGATCCTGAGGCCCATTGTCCTGCCATTCATCCACCGCCATCACCTCATGTTTCAGCATGATAATGCAAGGCCCCATGTCGCCTGGGTCCTGGACTTTCTGACGGGCCGCCCCCAGGTGGTGAGGGTAGGAAACAACATCTCCACCCCGCTGATCCTCAACACTGGGGCCCCACAAGGGTGCGTTCTCAGCCCTCTCCTGTACTCCCTGTTCACCCACGACTGCGTGGCCATGCACGCCTCCAACTCAATCATCAAGTTTGCAGACGACACTACAGTGGTAGGCTTGATTACCAACAACGACAAGTCGGCCCACAGGGATGAGGTGAGGGCCCTCGGAGTGTGGTGTCAGGAAAAAAAACTCACACTCAACGTCAACAAAACAAAGGAGATGATCGTAGACTTCAGGAAACAGCAGAGGGAGCACCCCCCTATCCACATTGATGGGACAGTAGTGGAGAAGGTGGAAAGTTTAAATTCTTCGGCGTACATATCACGGACAAACTGAAATGGTCCACCCACACAGACAGCGTGGTGAACAAGGCGCAACAGCAGGAGGCTGAAGAAATTTGTCTTGTCACCAAAAACACTCACAAACTTTTACAGATGCACAACCGAGAGTATCCGGTCAGGCTGTATCACCGCCTGGTACGGCAACTGCTCCGCCCACAACCGTAAGGCTCTCCAGAGGGTGGTGCGGTCTGCACAACGCATCACCAGGGGCACACTATCTGCCCTCCAGGACACCTACACCACCCGATGTCACAGGAAGGCCAAAAAAATCATCAAGGAAAACAACCACCCAAGCCACTGCCTGTTCACCCCGCTATCATCCAGAAGGCGAGGTCAGTACAGGTGCATCAAAGCTGGGACCGAGAGACTGAAGAACAGCTTCTATCTCAAGGCCATCAGACTGTTAAACAGCCATCACTAACATTGAGTAGCTGCTGACAACATACTGACTCAAATCTCTAGCTACTTTAATAATAAAAAAGTGGATGTAATAAATGTATCACTAGTCACTTTAAACAATGCCACTTTATATAATGTTTACATACCCTACATTACTTATCTCATATGTATATGTATATACTGTACTCTATATCATCTACTGCATCTTGCCTATGCCGTTCGGCAATCACTCATCCATATATTTATATGTACATATTCTTATTCATTCCTTTACACTTGTGTGTATAAGGTAGTTGTTGTGAAATTGTTAGAATACTTGTTAGATATTACTGCACGGTCGGAACTAGAAGCACAAGCATTTCGTTACACTCGCATTAGCATCTGCTAACCATGTGTACGTGACCAATAAAATTTGATTTGATTTGGTTCTTCAAAGGGTTCTCATATGGGGACAGCCGAGGAACCCTTTGAGGTTCTAGATAGCACCTTGTTTCTACGAGTGTAGACATAGACCGCCCACTATAACGGTCTCTAGCCAAACATACTGTAAAACAAACATCACATAATGTCGTTTGTTCCACTTCCACTCAATGCCTCTGGCTGACCTAAAGCAGTAGTCCTTTTCCTTGTTTGACGAACCCCATGGTATACATAATAAGCGTACAGCAACCTAACCAACCAGACTGCAGCAGACGGCCAGAAAAACAAGTCAACCAGGGGCGTAGTAAAAAGTAAATGTGTGTTTAAGAGGCCTGTCAGTTGGGCTTTAAGGGGCTATTTGGGAGGGCCGATCAAGGACTTCCTGATTGAGACATTAGCATTTGCACAAACGTAGAGTGGTCTATAAAATGTTGGGCTGGCCTGGCGCTGAATAGCTAGTATTGAGCAAACGCGGTAATCGGACAATAAAATAGTACTGTAATATTTTGGGCTAGGGTGTCGGTGGTGTGGGGTTACCGGTGTGTGTGCGTATACACTGGTTATAGACCCACAGGGAGGTTGTAGATGTGGGGTCCGGGGGTCTGAGGATAGGGGTTAAACAGAAACCCCTTTGGGATTGGCTATCTACCCAATGACACATACAGGAAGGAACCCTATGATGGTGATGTCACCCCCTATCCACCCCTGCCTGTTTACTCAGCTGACAGTTACTGCATCACTCCTCACCAACCATAGGACTACAGGAAGGAGTGGCAAAGAGAGAGAGAGAGAGAGAGAGAGAGAGAGAGAGAGAGAGAGAGAGGAGTCCACACTAGAAAATATCTTAACACAGGTGTCAGCATAGTTCTCAGTCATGTAAAGCATTTCACTATCTAATCTACTCCTCGAAAGAGTAGGACCATAGAAATACAGTATAATGGACTGTAGATTATATTTCTATGCTTGGGACACTTACCCTGTTCCTCGGGAGACCTCCCTGCACCTGCCGGGTCCTCTCTGGTCATCTCTGGAGGCACCCAGAGGCTCTGCAGCAGCAGGGTGAGCAGAGAGACAGAAAGACACAGCACCAAGCAGCCACTGGAGACAGACAGGAGGACAGACGGACATGGGTTAGCGTTGGGTTTAGCAGAAATCATCACTACACTAAACTAACTACCTCTACTAGTAATGTAATTGCAATGAACTTATATTTAGCTTCGACTCATGGTATCATATTGTGTATCATGTAGTGCCACGTAGGAGGGGTACCAAGTTTGCCCTAAAGTCATGTAATTCGTTGTGGTGATCTCCGTGTAGTCTCAGTTTGTCCTGCACTGAGCACATTGAGAAGAAGAGGGAATTAACTTGTTCCATGGACAGACTTCAAGTAAGAGCGGTTCTCTTTGTCATAACAAACAGCTGGAGAGTGACGTGCTGTCATGGCGTGAGAGCGACTTGAGCAAGCGACTCCTTTGGGGTTTGGGTTTTTACTGGGGCAGAAGAGGACTGGGCTTTTCGTTGGAGCAAATCGGCTACGAAGAGTGTGTTCCAGAAGTGAAACGCACTCGGGCCAAGCCAAACACACGGCCAAACTCAGCACTCAAGCCGATTCAATTCAATTGAATTCAATTGTATTAGTAAAGCTCTCCATATAGAGAAATCTGTCAAAGAGATCTCAGCGACTGGCCCAGTTATTTGCGAAAACAACATCCACTATAGGGCTACCAGCGACAAAGAAAAAACTTGAAAATAAGAGTTACAGGATGATACCATGTAGTTCAACACTTAGTAAATCCATTGTTTGTGGGTCCAACAGTCAGTCAAGTCTACATTATAGTCCATTTACCGTACGTTCAGTCAACTCCTGATAAGTGCGATATAATGCATGTTTGTCATGCCAGTTACACTCATGCCGATATCCAGAGATCTGAACACTTATCAGATGTGTGAACTATTTATAAGGAGTCAACCGTATTCCTACACAGTAGATCTAGTCTTAATCAATTGTTAGGCTTTTGGGATGAGCCCTTACCTCCGGGGTCGCAGTGTAAAACGCATGATCCAGAGTCAAGATGTGGGCCTGACTGTCAAAACAGAAAATCATACATTAGAAGAAATAAGAATTATTATCAGTCAATAGTGCAATAACTTGGAAAAAGAAACGCAGAGATGCTGCCTCTGGTAATCTTTTTTTTTTTTTTTTTCCACTGTTCTCAAAAGTGAAGATAAGGCAGATAGGGTCAAAATGGTTTCCTTTGTGTAGAAGATCACCATTCAGTCCAAAACACCACATCACGGACAGTTGGATCATAGTTTCCATTTACACTGATGGGAATATATTAATCCCCTTCCATATTCAGTCATAGTTTTGACGAGGCGTAAAAGTGGCTCAACGTGTGCCTTTGTGTTTCCTATTGAAAGTTAATGATACACTGATAAATGTCACAAACTGTGCCAATACTTCAGTCCCTTTGTTTTGTTACTCTGTGTGGTCTATAAGCCAGAGTTATAAAGACATTGGAACAGCTAGGCGTACTCACCGATTCAGCGCAGACACACACACAAACACACACACAGACCACACAAACGCTCTAAGGCTCCGTCACGACCGGGCGGCAACCTCCTCCATCGCTCCCTCTTTCAAAAAAGACCTGATAAAAAAAAAGCTGGAGAAAACGCGGGACTGGAAAGTCTCATTTGTTTTTTGTCTCTTTCCCTCCTTCTCTGGCCTCCTTTTCTCTGTCCCTAGGCCTCTGGGTACGCATCCTGCGGTTGTCAAGGAAACCTGATTCCCCTCTTGAGAACACAATACCCATGGTGCTGCTGGGGCCTTTCACAGATACAATAGAGCTCACGCTATTGGGTGACACGGCCTCTTTCAGCCCTACCGCCCAGAATAAAAAGCCCTATTTGTGAATGGAAACACAATTGAACTAGGGAATCTACTTGCTACTCCAGCCTATTTGAATGTCTTAGAGGGCACATTATGAAATTGAACACATAAATTAACTAATTTCATTGTCAAAAGCAAGCAAATAAGATAAACACAACGTTGTGCCTTATGATAGGCTTGCATATCAATAATACTTCTCTCTATTATTCCAGTTTACTCACACACACACACATACACCACACACACGCCACTTCAGGTCGCACACATAAGACTTTTGAAGGACATCTGGCCTTAGAAATACCAGAGGAGAAGAGTTTAGACTGCAGGAGACAATTAGTAGTTGGACAGATATAGCATGTGCAGTTCTTCATGCAGCCTGAAGAGGGCAGCCTAGTCCCAGTTTTGATAGGCCTATTTCCTGTTGTAGGTTGGTAATGATCCTTTAGGTTATTTTTGTAGGGGAAACTCAACTACCATTGGAATGAGAAGACTAAAGATTATATCCCTTTCAGTTTGTATCCACATGTTTAAAGTTTTTAGTGTAATGAAATAAGGAAATTAAACTAATGTCCCATTACCACCCTCCCCTGATCGGAGGACAACTTTATCAATGTCACTTTAATGTCACAGGGTCTTTATAGTAGGTATAATATGGTCATTGTGACAATTGCACACAAACTGGTAATGCAATTAACATTGAACGTCTTTAAGTTCAACTTGGCAAACAAACATCTCACTTAAGTACGTCCGACCTTGACATCAGCACTTGACGTCACACTTTTCTTCGAACACTGCAAGGGTGTGTGTGTGCACGTGTACATGTTTGTGTGCGTGTGTACGTGCCTGCATGTGTGTGCGCGTGCCTGCCTTCCATAGGTGTGATGTCACAGTGTCGGAGCGGAAGGATTTGATGAGCATAAACCCCCCATAAGCTTGGACCTCAAGGCTTACTGGCTTTAGATCCATCTGTCTGTCTCTCTCTCCCCACCTCAATCTCTCACCAAACAGTGGTATTCTCTGCCCAATCAAATAGCTCTGAGGTTAAAGCGTGCTATAGGCTGAGGGTCGGTGTTTGTTGTGCTTGTATACAGCACTAAATGTACTGTAGCCCTAGCGCGATAGTCAGCGTCCTATGGATTAGTGTACCTCACATGATATGAATGTTGTCCACTCCTACAGTCATGTCTGTTGGACTGATGCCAGCAGCTGACATGTAACAAAGGCTCCATTAACCAACTCCATGGTCATAGAAAAGCTGGCTTTGAGACAGACAGGACAGGGTAGACCTGAAAAGACAGGTAAACACAACAGAATTATACAAAGAGTAGAGAGGGAGTACTGTTGTGGACAGTGTATTTATTCTATGTCATCATTGTGAGTCATATGAGTGGGTTATCATCCACAAAATACCGTATGTCTAAGGTCTTCTCAGAAAAACACATGATGGAGTGGACATGGCGTGGACATTTGGCAATTTGTTTTTTCAGGTTTCATCACACACATAGGCCTACGGGTCAGATTGTTGTTGTTGCAAGAACACCAAATGAAGAAATGAACAACATAATGAGAGAATACAAAGCAAAAATATAAGGCCAGAACCATATTGGAGTGGCAATGATGGCCAAATTGAGTTATCTGTAATAACTGTCATGTGCTGGGCGTTGTTTTTGGCGTGCGCTTTTGAGTAGGAGGACAAAGCAGGGTTTTGTTAAAATTGCCTGGGTGCCTTCCAGTCCTTTTCCAGTGCCCGTAACTACTTTGACAGACATCCAGGCCTGTAAACAAGGCTTGATGAATCAGATGATATTGCCTCTATTCCACCACTCCCAACTGGCTCACTCACAGTAACTCTGACGTTGCCTAAAACAGCAGTGGCGCATCTTGTTTTTAAAATCGTCTCAAGTTCTTTGCACTCTAATGTTTGGTCATTAGATTTTAATGGTAGGCTGATGGTCGTTTCACCCTGCTACATTATTTGTTTTAATGATTTCTGGACTTGTATACAGCTATAAGGTTTCCCCACCATTTAAAGCAGAGGCCAGTGCAATTTCATATCGAACAAAGCGTAAAGAAAAAAAAATGGCATAACAAATCCCATATGAATTGCATTCTACACTCCGCCATATGGCTCCTGCTAGCAGCGGTTAGAGGAGTATGGATACTGCGCATGTCCGAAACTGACAAATATGAATGCAGCGCCAACATCTCAAGACATCTGACCAAACCAGGTAGGGTTATTTCATATCTTGACAGGTATTTTTCATGTCTTGTTGTTTCTTCAGCAGTTATTAACACACATGCGCAGTCCTCTTGCATCGTGATAATATTAGTTAGCCCGCTCGCAATGCAAGTTCAACAACAACCAATGTTGACAGTGAGGAAGAGAATTGGTCTCGCTATCTTGTCGCTAGTTAGCTAGGTGCTAGCTGGCTAACTATCTCTCTGCATCTGAAGAAAACGCTTTATGGTCGTTGCAAACTATTTTGACGTAATATAACTAGCTAGCTATTCTAGCTAATGCTATGCATTGACCTGGTGATAACTGACCAGACAATGGAGCAGACAATGGACCAATGTCAATTGCTAACGTGAATGGAAGGAAACCGCTTTGTTAGCGTGCGCTCTGGCCGCATTTCTAGCTACCGCTACCTGTCACCTTTGCCAGGGTTAACACTAGCTATCAGCTTTCACGGCGTTCGCAGGTTCTAGCTAGCTGACCAACTAAATGTAGTCAGTTTTATTACAGCAATATGAATGCATTTCTTACCCAGCCCCATATAGCTATGTAGAGGTGTGTTGTCGGCACCATGTCGCCTGTCAAATGAATTATCCTAGTCAGTGTTGGCTAACTATCTACGCTGAACAAAAATATAAACGTAAAGTGTTGGTTTCATGAGCTGAAATAAAATATCATATACACTTTTTCATACGCACAAAAAGCTTATTTATCTAAATGTTTTTGCATATTTGTTTACATCCCCTGTTAGTAAGCATTTCTCCTTTGCCAAGATAATCCAGCCACCTGATAGGTGTGGCAAATCAAGAAGCTGATTTAACAGCATGATCATTAAACGGATGCACCTTGTGTTAGGGACAATAAAGGCCACTCTAAAATGTGCAGTTTTGTCACACAACACAATGCCACAGATGTCTCAAGTTTTGAGGGAGGGTGCAATTGGCATGCTGACTGCAGGTGTGTCCACCAGAGTTTTTGCCAGATCATTTCATGTTAATTTCTGTGTTATGTTCATGTTAATTGCTGTCTAACAGGCCTCAACTGCAGACCACGTGTATTGCGTCCTGTGGGTAAGCAGTTTGCTGATGTCAACATTGTGAACAGATGGTGTTGATGATGATGATGGTGGTGGGGTTATGGTATGGGCAGGCATAAGCTACGGACAATGAACACAATTGCATTTTATCTATGGCAATTTGAATGCACAGAAATACCGTGCCCAGATCCTGAGGCCCATTTCTTTTAAAGTATCTGTGACCAACATATGCATATCTGTATTCCCAGTCATGTGGAATCCATAGATTAGGGCCTAATGAATTTCTTTAAATTGACTAATTTCCTTCAATAAAATGTAAATCTGTAAAATCTTTGAAATTGTTGCTCCCAAGTGACGCAGCGGTGTAAGGCACTGCATCTCAGTGCTAGAGGCTTCACTACAGACCCTGGTTCGATCCCGGGCTGTATCACATCTGGCCGTGATCGGGAGTCCCATAGGGCGGCGCACAATTGGCCCAGCGTCGTCTGCGCTAGGGGAGGGTTTGGCCGGGGTAGGCCGTCATTGTAAATAGACATGTGTTCTTAACTGATTTACGTAGTTAAATTAAAGGTTAAATAAATATTTTTGTTCAGTATCGCTAGCTGTCTTGATCACATTAGTTGTTATCATCAGTGTCCCTTGCTGGCTGATCCTACACACAGACAGTTAATTTAGCATAATAATGCAGTTCTTCAATATAGTTGAAATCTATAGCCAGCTAACTAAAGTCATTTAGTTTTAGCTGGGGGTGACACTCAGCTGCATCTCTGTACCTGGGTTTGCAGCCCTCTGGCTTGAAGTCAGTGACCCAAGATGATCCCATACTGTAGTGTGGTTCAGTTCAATCATTTTATCAGTTTCTGTCATGCAACATCATTTTTCTTTGCTGCTTAAAACTATAGACATATTTACAATCCTTTGCCCTTAATTGCTCGCTCAACCTTTGCCCTGAGACATGACTGTTTAGACTAGATGGTTGTGACTAGATGTAGTACAGCTACGACCAGAAGTGAGTTTTTGTAGCAGGAGAGCATTTTAGCTAACCCTATTTCTAACCTTATCCTAACCTGCTACATTAATTCTCCTAACCTGCTATGAAAAAGTAACTTCCGGTCATAGCTGTATAGTACTTTTTTTTTCTTTTTTTCTTTTTCTTTAGGGGTGGATCAGCTTAATATTGCGGAAAGAATGTTGCTTCCAATGTAATTGTCTGCATCATTTCCAATCCCCCATATTTTGGGGGGTAAATATATATATCCATACACGTATGCATACATATACACATATACCTATATAGACATACATACTTTTTTAAAGAGTATACCTTTATTATTATTCCCCGCAAACCCTACCACCGATCCCCCAATTGGAGTAAACTGATAAACATTTCTGTTTTTACCTTCAATTTATACATCTTATACACATTTTACAGACACAGTCTACTTTATAATAGTTCTCTCTTGTTTGTTCTTAGTCCTTCCTCTATTTCTGTTGTCCATCCAGTTTGATTTCCACTTGTAACTGTGCTATTTCACAAAAGCTCCGCACCTATACACATTTCACAGATCCCGTATGCCCTATATTGTTTATCTTGTTATTAGTCCCACCCTTCAGCTCCACTCAACCCTTCCCATCTATCTTCCAACATCATCCATTTCGGATTTTTATTTGCCATATATGTTTCAACTGTGCTGTGATGCTTCACATACTTCAGCTGTATAGTACTTAGTCAAAACCAGTCTCAGCCAGTCAGGGCAACCTTAACCTATATAGCCAGTGTAGGTTGCATATTTTTAGCCTGCATCAAAGGTCTTATTCTGCAATCGCTCCCATACAGGCTAGCTTATACAACATTCCCTTTATTTTGTCCCGCCCTCCCCCTGCATTAAGTTCCAAATAGCCTGTCAAGCAAACCCATATGTTTGTAACAATGTTATCTCATTCTTTTCCCCTCTCTGCAGTAAACATCATGGGTGGTTGAGAGACACCCTGGACTTATTTGTTGTGAAGAGGACAGAAGGCTAGTTAGGCTAAGCTATACTCCAGACCCCTCAGCCGCAGTCCAGAAGATACTGCAGCCATGGCTGAGGAGGACTACGGCTGCTTTGTGGACTGGACCCAGATGGGGGACCTGGCCAACAGCAGTGGCCCCTCCAAACTGGACGTCAAGGACCCAGTGGAGCTCAAGAAGCTGGCCAGGCAGGGCCACTGGGCCAAGAACCACAAGCTTCGTGCCCAGGTTTACCAGCAACTCATCAAGGCCATTCCCTGTCGCACCGTCACCCCCGACGCTGAGGTCTATCGTGACCTCATGGGGGACAGCACAGGTAAAAAAGCCTCGTCCGTCATCCCACTGCCGGACTTTGTGGCCGGCAGCGCTGTTCCGCACTACTGCCTCAAGGCAGACGCGGTGACCACAGTCCACCGGGTCATCTCCTGTCTGGCTGGCCAGTTCCCGGACATCTCGCACTGCCCGGCGCTGCCCGCCATAACGGCCCTCCTGCTGCACTTCAGTGCCGATGAGGCGCAGTGCTTCGAGAACATCAGCCGTCTGCTGGCCTGCAACGAGCCAGGCCGGCGCTTGGTGGACCAGACCTTCCTGGCCTACGAGTCCAGCTGCATGACCTTCGGCGACCTGGCCAACAAGTACTGCCCGGCCGCCCACAAGTTGATCGTGGCCACAGCACAGGACGTGGTGGAAGTGTACTCGGGCTGGCAGCGCTGGGTGCTGGGCGACCTGCCCTTCAGCCACGTGGCCCGGGTACTAGACGTCTTCCTGGTGGAAGGATACAAGGTGTTGTATCGCGTGGCCCTGGCCCTGCTCAAGTTCTATCGCAAGCAGAAAGCCGGGGCTGGAGCTGGAGCTCAGCCATCAGAGGGCCAGAAACAGGACTCTGCAGAGGTCAAGGCGGAGATCCAGGCCTTTGTCAAAGCCATCGGCTCCAGCATCACCCCGGACAAGCTGCTGGAGAAGGCCTTCTCCATCCGCCTGTTCAGTCGCAAAGAGATTACCCTCCTGCAGCTCGCCAATGAGAAGTCGCTGCAGCAGAAGGGCATCACCGTCAAACAGAAGAGGTGAGTGAGGGCTAGAGAGACAGCATGAGCCATATTGGGTCTAATTGAAATTGGAGAGTTAATTTACTTCTAGAGAAATTATTGTCTACAACACTGTCAATGGATATCAATGAGGCAGTGGACACTAGTACCGCTGCTAATGCTATGCTAGCGCTTTAGCTAATGTCTAATGTTTATTTACGCTGCCAAGGTTCTATGTAGGCCTTCTATGAGTGGTGCAGTGGTCTAAGGCACTGCATCGGAGTGTGCCACTAGAGATCCTGGTTCGAGTCCAGGCAGTTGTAGCCGGCCGCGACCGGGAGACCCATGGGGCGGCGCACAATTGGCCCAGTGTCGTCCGGGTTAGCAGAGGGTTTGGCCGGCAGGGATGTCCTTGTCCCATCTCGCTCTAGCGACTCCTGTGCGCAATGCACGCTGACACGGTCGCCAGGTGTACGGTGTTTCCTCTGACACATTGGTGCAGCTGGCTTCCGGGTTAAGCGGGCATTGTGTCAAGAAGCAGTGCGGCTTGGCGGGGTCGTGTTTCGGAGGACGCACGGCTCTCGACCTTTTCCTCTCCCGAGTCTGTACGGGAGTTGCAGCGATGAGACAAGACTGTAACTACCACGAAATTGGGGAGAAAAGGGAGTTTAAAAAAAAAGACATGGTTCTAAGTTCAAAAGCCATGAACCAAATCAGAATGGTATGCTACGAATGAGAGACATGCACTCAACAAAAAAAAAATGTGCGTGACAACTTTAGCCACCAGTGAGGGTCATGTTTAGAAGGGATGTGACATTATGCATTTCAGCTAACTCTAACCATTTTCCTAACCTTAACCTAATTCTCCTAACCTGCTGCCTATGTTGTCCTATACTGCTATGAAAAGTAACATTTTCAGCATCCCATCTAGTCAAAACCACCAGTGAAAAGTGGCTGTCGTTCCTGGCTATATAAAGCCGGTACGACCTGCCGCTAAAATCATTTGGACACCTGCCGCTAAAAGCATTTGGACACCTGCCGCTAAAAGCATTTGGATAGTTAATTGACTTTCTGTTTTTAGTCCACTCACACTTTTTCCTGTTGTGGCTGTCTGTGTGGCTCTTTTCTCACCATTCTGTTCATAGTTTTCCCCCTTTTTATTTTTTTGCTGTCCATTTTCCATCCACCGTCGTCTTCTGTTTTCACCTTGACTCCTGTGTCCATGTGTCTACTGCTCCTCCGTTCTCCCATTTGCACTTGGCTCTGTTAGTCTGAGGTAGGTGTTTCTCTCTCAGCTCTCTCTCTTCACCTGTTAATACTTGAGCTGATCTCCCTCATTAGTGATACATTGTATTAGAAACCGTGTCCACATTCTCTGTAAACTCTAATTTTTTAAGTGACCAGGAAAACACGATTTGGACATAGAACACACTACCATAGGCAAAACCAAGAAACAGTGTGCTGGATTTTGCTTCTCGTTAACACTCAATTGAATAGGCCTAATTAAAGTCCCAGACTGACTACAGTACTAGACGGTCCAATCACCTTGTTTAAGGTCTGAATTAGGTGTTGTTGGTTCCAGCTCACGCTGTGACCCTTGAGGTCAGGAGTTGTACAGTTACTACAACAACAACCATGACATATCCAGAAAAGCTCAGAAAATACCGTATTAACCTTCCATTACCACAACCTCATGGCCCTACATGCTGTACAAAGACTTTGACTGACCGATCAGGAGTTTGTGTGTTACTGACAAAGTAGTCATCTCCTTCCTGCCCGGTTACCATGGCTACAGGCGCAACGTGCAGCTGGCTCTGAACCCGGACACCTTCTCCTCGGAGGTGGTCAGCGCCAAGGAGATGAGGGACATCTGGTCGTGGATCCCTGAGCGCTTCGCCCTGTGCGAACCGCAGCTTCTCTTCACCACGTCCACCCACGGCTGCAGCCTCAACCGGTACCCACTGCCCACTGTAGTACCCACTTTACCAGTCTCACTTTAGCCACTGACTGCAGCCTAGGCAAACCACTAGACCAGAGGTGTCAAACATACCGATCCAATGTACCCACTTTATCTCTACATGTGTTTTCTGCGAGGAAACGGTCTCCGTCTATATTGAAATACCTAAAACCAAATTAAAAGTGGGTGGAAATGATAATGGCCCTACATTTTTATACAGTCTCTACACTCTGTCCAGCTTGCTAACAGTCACCGAAACAAAAGCTAGACAGTCAGGGAGCATTGAAAATTCCATTTACTAGGCTATTTTTGGCAAATTTTAATCAAGTTTCAGTGCTGTCCTTCGGACCTCAGTGGAGACCGAATGTTGGCCATGGGGCAAAATAAGGTTGATACCCCTGTGCTCTACAGTGTCCTGTACCCACTTTATCCTTAGTCTCGGGTTCCACACCAACCTAACCTTAGAGAGACAACTAAGATTGGGTTATAGCAACATTTCGAGATGCTATATCACCGCATATATGCAACATTATCACTGATATGCGATTAATATTGCAGACATGATTATGTCGCAGATATGTGATAATATCGTCGGTATGCTGTAATGTACCCGACCAACTGATATTCTGCCCACTTTATTCATCCTCATTGGTACACTTTACCCTGCACTGGGCCCAATTTACCATACAGCTTACTCTACATTTCGCCACAGTCTTGGCTACCATGCCTACTTTACCACAAAGGGGCAATTCGCGATTGGTACGTCAATTTTTTTACTTGTAAATGTGGATGTATACACACTACCTACCGTTCAAAAGTTGGGGTCACTTAGAAATGTCCTTGTTTTTGAAAGAAAAGCAAAAAATTTTGTTTATTAAAATAACATCAAATTGACAGACGCCTCACAAGTCTCAACGTCAACAGTGAAGAGACGAGTCCGGGGTGTTGGCCTTCTAGGCAGAGTTCCTCTGTCCAGTGTCTGTTCTTTTGCCCATCTTAATCTTTTCTTTTTATTAGCCAGTCTGAGATATGGCTTTTTCTTTGCAACTCTGCCTAGAAGGCCAGCATCCCGGAGTCGCCTCATCACTGTTGATGTTGAGACTAGTGTTTTGCGGGTACTATTTAATGAAGCAGCCAGTTGAGGACTTATGAGGCGTCTGTTTCTCAAACTAGACACTCTAATGTACTTGTCCTCTTGCTCAATTGTGCTCCGGGACCTCCCACTTCTCTTTCTATTCTGGTTAGAGACAGTTTGCACTGTTCTGTGAAGGGAGTGGTACACAGTGTTGTACGAGATCTTCAGTTTCTTGGCAATTTCTCACATGGAATAGCCTTCATTTCTCAGAACAAGAATAGACTGACGAGTTTTAGAAGAAAGGTCTTTGTTTCTTCTGGCCATTTTGAGCCTGTAATCGAACTCACAAATGCTGATGCTCCAGATTCTCAACTAGTCTAAAGTTGGCCAGTTGTATTGCTTATTTAATCAAACAACAGTTTTCAGCTGTGCTAACATAATTGCAAAAGGGTTTTCTATTGATCAATTAGCCTTTTTAAAATGATAAACTTGGATTAGCTAACACAATGTGCCATTGGAACACAGGAGTGATGGTTGCTGATAATGGGCCTATGTAGATATTCCATTCAAAATCTGCCGTTTCCAGTTATAATAGTCATTTACAACATTAACAATGTCTACACTGTATTTCTGATTTGATGTTATTTTAGACAAAAATTTCCTCTTTTTTTTTTTCAACAAGGAAATGTCTAAGTGACCCCAAACTTTTGAACGGGGGGTGTGTGTGTGTGGATATAGATAGATGGATAGATAGATAGGTAGATGAATATAACTTAGAAATGCCTCATGAGCTTAGTTCAATCAACTCTTACCCTACCAGTCCCCAAAATATAAGCTTGTTTTACTCCATTGTTTATAAATGTAATTGTACAAAAACACTTCATATCCTAAAAACATGCTTAAAACTACACATTTTGATATCATGGATGGTCAGCCATTACATCTGTCTATTAATTTGAGAACGGTTACATTTCTCCAGCCCCATCCCTCAACTATTTACCAAAACAGTGGCAGGACTGTCACTTTGTTATTGTTTGAACTGCAGATTGCCTCTTTAAAGGAGGGGTAAGGGAATGACTTGGACATTAAGGTCACCCATTTATGTCTTTGTGTTCAGCAGCAATAGAACTAGAATATAACGATTGTTTAGTGATGAATCAGCAATGGCCCTTGTTCAATATTCCCTTGCCCTTGTACAGCCTCGGGTACTAAATCCATCACCCTCAGGCCAAACGGAAGACTTAGTTTAGGGTCATATTCATAGCTCACACAGAAACAGAATCTTGTTTTATAGAATGCAAACCGTAGCCTGACACTTTTTCCCCAGGGACAGGTTTTAAGGATCAATACTGTAGGTTTAGTTAATATTTACCCTCCTGTATTGGTTTACTGCTCATCAGCTGAGACACAGGTGAGTACCAGAGCTATCCAAAGTATATCACTAGGGGCCATAAAGACTTTCATACTTTCATTCAGCTAGTGAAAAAGGCTGATCTCTGACTTAAATTCAAACATTTAGTTTTTTCAATAGGAATGGGTTAACTTTATGAATTATGCTACATAGAAATCATTGACCAAAGAGAGACTGCAGTATGATCATAAAACCAAGAGTGAATGTAATCTGTCCTTGTAAAAAAGCTGCATGGAATGTATCGCACTGTAGGCTAAATGTAATGTTGTTGTCAGTTAAAAGGGCCCCCTTCCTTTTTGCTTCTCATCTTTAAGATGTGTTATGATTGTTAAAGGGAAGCGTATATGTGTGTACTTTTCTTCTGGTTCATTTCACACATGCATACATGGCCAGATTGTGTAATAGAGGTTGTCCATTCCTTTTGTCCCAGGTTTTACGCTCATGTTGAAGGGTATGAGCCCACTCTGCTACTCATCCGGACCTGCGAAGCTGATGTAACGACCTTACACACACACACACACTTACACATTGTGTGTGCGTTACCACCCTCGTGTAACAGTATAATGACAACCATGGCAATAGACAAGTAACTCTCGAGCTCACATTATTATGACACTGAAAAAGTATGCATGGTGTTTTAAATCTACAGTTTTTCAATCATATTGATATGGTAAAGACCTATCATTTAATGACATCTATGAATACATGCACAGTATGGAGTATCTACTTTTTATAATACTGAAATTTGAGTGACTAAATAAAAAAAGTAGTCATTCTTCTTCGCCTTTTGACATTGTCCCATCCTTCTATTTCCTATCCCACTTCACCCTTTGATTCTACTGTAATACACCCTCTCACCATGCCCTGTATTGTCTGTCCAGGTATGTGGAGCCTTTCTCTCAACCGATTGGGAGGAGCGCAAGCGAGGCGGGAACAAACTCAGCTTCTTTGGGACTGGAGAATGTTTTGTCTTTAGGGTGAGTTGTGTTTATTTCCCGATTTACTTAATTTTTCTCATCCAATTATTTTTGGGGAGCAAGGTTATTATAGTAAATTAAAACTGACACTAAAGTAAAAACTACAATTGGAAAAACTATTTAGGAAACTGGGCGTGAACAATGGCGGCAGCAAACCCAACACCAGCAGTGGTCGGTTTCAAAAGGCAAAGCCCCATATGGGATGATTTTGAGTACATTTTTGGAAAGGATGCAGCGGTCGAAGGCACTGCGTCGCAGTGCTAGAGGCGTCACTACAAACCCTGGTTCGATCCCAGGCTGGCTTCAGGGTTAAGCGAGCAGTGTGTCAAGCAGCAGTGCGGCTTGGCGGGTCGTGTTTCGGAGGACGCATGGCTCTCGACCTTTGCCTCTCCCGAGTCCGTACGGGAGTTGCAGCGATGAGACAAAGCTGTAACTACCAATTGGATTTTATTTATTTTGCGTGCTCGGCCCTGCGTTTCCTGTAGTCCACGATCAGCTTCTTTGTAGACTCCTGGTATCATATGAACACGCAAGACGTGGACATTTTGTAGAATTGCAGGAAATACGCTTTAAAACTTCATTTTCTCTTTGCTCAATGGCATAATGTGTAGAATGTCAGAAAATGAATTTCAAAACTGCTAATTTTTTCTCTCTGCCATCAAGAAGGGTGTGAACTGGGGTTTGCCACCTAGGAAATTTGTGTGACCGGACCATCTCAAGTAGTACTTGAGTACCCCTGCTATTTAATTTTTTTTAACCTTTAATTAACTAGGCAAGTCAGTTAAGAACAAATTCTTATTTACAATGCCGACCTACCGGGGAACAGTGGGTGAACTGCCTCGTTCAGGGGCAGAATGACAGATTTTTTACCTTGTCTGCTCTGGGATTCTATCCAGCAACCTTTCGGTTACTGGCCCAACGCTCTAACCACTAGGCTACCTGCCGCTATAGGCCTACAACACACATGGCTCCTAGCCTCCCATGCATGAGGCTACTTTCTGTCCCAAACACTAAAAGTGAATATTAAATCATATGAAATACAAATGTTTGAATGAAATCTAGTAAATCAAGTCTAAAAATGAACTCAAACTAAACTGAATTTCAAATGAAAATCCTAAACTAATTTCAAATTTTAATAGAAAATCACAACTATAATTACCTTGTTGGGGATTAGAAGGTTATGTGGATTCTTTTGTGTGCGTCCCATATATGATTTCGCCTCCGAGGTAGCAATTTGTGACTAAGAGTGGACACCAGGGGGTGCCATTTACAAATAGTTTCTCCATCCGCCTGTCACAATAATAAGCCTCCTTGTCACCAGTCTGGCCTCCACCCACTCTGAACAGAAAAGCATGTCACGTCCAAAACGCAGTATTTCTTCTTGAGTGATATAACTGATAATTTAACAAAAGGTTTTGTACATTTTAGAGACGTTTTGCCGAGTGTGTCTGGGTCTAGAAATAGCCTTCTTTCAACTCCTTTGCCATTTAATTATTAAAGTGGTGAGGATGATGCACAGCTATGTGCTCTGGCCGTCTGCCTGTGAATACCGCCCTGCACAGGCAGAAACACACACTCATCGGAAACTCCTGTAACTGGAGCCGAACGGTACAGTAGCACTTGATCCTCACTTGACACCACATACATTAAAAAAAGGTTAGTTATTTAGCAGACTCTCTTCTTTTTCGTACTGGTCCCCCGTGGGAATCGAACCAACAACCCTGGCGTTGCAAGCGCCATGTTCTACAAACTGAGCCACACGGGACAGGAACACGGAACAACACACTGTAAGATGGGGATCGAGATCTATTAGACATGCACGGGGAGAAAGAAAGAGAATGGAAAAAGCACCAAATATGACAGTCTCAGTATCCAGTTTGTGTCTGGATGATTCAAGGTAAACCCCTCAAGCGTGTGTATATATGAAAGTAAACACTTAAACGGGATCAATGATTGTTACTCTCTGTTTGTCCATATAGCTGAAGCCGGAGATGGAGAGGTACGAGTGGGTGGTGATCCGCCACCCGGAACTGGCCTCCTCCATCAAGGCCCAGAGCAGTGAGGACCCTGCCGAGGACGAGGCTCCCGCCGACGGGCAGAGCTCTGATTACAACAGCCTCCCCGTGGAGAGGCCGGACGCTGACCCCTCCAACCGCCTGTCACCCTTCCTCTCGGCCCGACACTTCCACCTCAACTCCAGAAACACCTCCATGTTTATGGCCGGCAACATTGACTCCATCATAGTGGGTGAGTGGAAATCAGTCCTTCATAACCAGCGTCTCTTGTTCTTAATCAAACAGACTGTCCAGAGTAAGTAGATTGTCCTCATCAATGACTGATGTAGACCTGACAATGTTGCATTTAAACTAACATCTAGGACCTGAGGATCCCTGTGGCCCTTGCCTGTGCCTTTCCTCTCCCTCAGCGTCTCTTTAAAAAAAAGAAAAAGGATCTCTCAGATCCAGTGCACTCGCCTAGATTCAACTAATTTTTCTGTCTTAACTCCTGCTGTTCTGTCTCCTGCCAGGGGGAGGAGAGGGCAACGCGCTGTACATCGACGGCGAACTGAACCACGGACGCACAGCCCGCTGCACCACCTTTGACAACCCGCCGCTCTGCTCCACCGAGAGCTTCCAGGTGGCCCTGCTGGAGGTGTGGGGCTTCCAGGATGCCATGGCCTCAGATAGATAGATAGATAGACACATACACACAGTTAAAGATACACACACACACAAACCCCACCAAAGGCCTGATGAAGGTACCTGCAATATCAGAACAAACCCCTTTCCATCCAGAAAATTAATTTATCCTTTGAATTCTATACATAAATGTGAAATATTTGTAATTATTAATGTAAAACAAGTATCGTATTCTGAAAGTATCTTTTATTTGTGATTTATTTTTTACAGATGTTTAATTGTTGTATTACTCTTTTTGTTGACTCTCATTCGGGGGATTTTAATGACGAAAAGCAGCTCTGTTTTACAAAGGCTTTTGTCTGGCATTATTATCAAATGCCATGGTTTTACACACTCAAGTTACTTGTTTCATTTCTATATTCACTTTATATCCACCCATAAATTTGTGCAATCTGGTTAGGCACCAAACCAACCGCCAAAATCGTAGTTAGTAGGCCTATAAGTCTAAGAACGTATGCCGCCTACCCAGCTGTCAAAGAACTGGGGTCTATGAAAATGAATTGCACAAAGTGAAGTGTCTATTTGGTAAATAATGTTGAATTGTGGGGTCTTGCAATCAAAATAGCAGAGTTCAAGTAATGCAGTCGTGACCTAAGTCGTGCCAGGTTTTGTTGTCTTTCATCAAGCCCAGTTATGCTTTTCCCTCTGACTGTACATATCTGGGAGTTATTACTCTATATCAGATTAACTGTGGTTCTGTTGGCGGATACTTGTGTAAACGTGACGTTTCAGTGTAGCCTGGTCCCAGATCTCTTTGTGCCGTCTTACTGAACCGTCTCCTATGGTCATTCATTATCCTAGCAAACATGACAGTTGGCTATACGGTACAAACAGATCTGGGACCAGGCTAGTTTCAGTCTGGCTGTTGTGCAGGCCATATTCTCACCAGATGTACTCTTGCTTCTGCACACAGCAGTAAGTTAAAAAAAGACCCCTTTTAAAGTATGCGAATATCGTTCTTTGAATGTTTTTTATTGATACTGTAAAAGTGCGATGAAGACCATATCCACGTCCCTCTCATTTAGGTTCACAACCTGTAGTTAAACTATGTGTAAGTAATGCAGTATTCATCTGTCTTTCTCTATCCGTCCCTCTCCTTTAACTCTGAAACATTATCATCCAAAAAAGGAGCAGAAAATGTAAGTTATTTGGCAGAGACTCAACTGTATATCATTGAATATCTGTGTTGTGTTGAAGTCCTCCAGTGAAGTATCGGTTTAAAAAACAAAAAACAGATGTATCAAATATGTGAAAGTAATACACTTTGAAACAAGTGATATATGTCTTTGTCAGGTTTTATTGTTCATTATTTTTCACTTTCATTGTTTTTTTTTTTGCTAGCTTTGCACGCATGTGCCCCTACCCATTCGACTGTTCTTACTCCATGACTACGGGTTGAAAGGAGGGTAGTAGTTTCTTGAACCCTGTCACATAAACGTATCAGTTGCCTTTCACAGTCCCAGAATCGAACCATTAGCCTAGCCTGACGACTATTCTTCCGCTGCTCTGTGGTTCGCGACATGCTTTAGTCTGAGACTGCCATCATTGAAGTCGTTTGTGGAGACGACGGGTGTTGTACAAAACAAAGTCATCAGCGACTGGATCAGCACTAGCCAATAAGAATATCACAGCCAATGGTGAATTTTCCAACCACTGTTTTACCCAAGTGTGTTCTGGCTCAACCCATCAGATTCTGGACCAATCAGGCGGGCCCGAATGTGTTCGCATTCGGTGAAGGGTCAGGGAGGTACTCGGATCCAGACGCACTGGGCGAGTTTGCGTGGTAAGGCGGAAGTCGAATAGAGTCGGGGGAGGTACACGACAATGGCAGACATGTTGTTTGCCTTCTTTTATGCCGATGAAGTTGATGCTAGTGAAATTCCACTTCTACACAAAGCTGAACGTGATCAACATGTTCCAAGGAATGAATATCCTGATAAGGAAATTAGATACCAGCCCAAGCTCTTTCACAAGTCTTGTTTTATATTTCTGTGATGGTTTTTCACAAAATATTACCTGGTAGTGAGTGCATAGGCTACTAGAATGAGAACATATCAGTTTTCTTTGCAGCATATGGAATTTGCTCTGTCATTACTTCATGCCCTTGTACCTTCCTCATTATTTGTGATTGTGCAACATGGAATTGTAACAGATGTCATTAAATGGAGTCCACAAAGCTTCTTAATGTATGGTAATTGATTGCATGTTAGTATCACTACAGGCTGTAGTGTATTTCTTTCATTCTCAACCTTTGTTGCTTTTGTCAGTAAGCATATAAAGAACAGAATTTGATTAAATCACATGAAGACAAAACACTCACTGTACAGAAAAGTATTAGACTATGTGTACTGTACATCAGTTCACGTACATTACTGGATAAACAATATGAAGAATATTAGACTACATGTACATCAGTTCACATAAGTTACTGGGTAAACAATATGCTAAGCAGTCGACTGCACTTGGTGTTGACCCCGAGACTGGTGTCTGGGGTACTTGCTCATTGAGAGACGATTTCCCAGACAGATTAAGCCTCTAAAATTGCCCGTGTAGAAATCCCCTACAATAGCGTAGCCTACAATATGTATTCAATTTTATTCACACTTAATAGACAATCAACTAATTTGTTTGGTGACAATATTACAAACCAGACAAATTGTAGGCTATAACATTACAGTAACATCTAGATTGTAACGAGTGCGCTGCGAGTCTGGAAGCAAGTTCAGGGAGTGAGTGTTTTAATAAATAAAAGAAACAGTGAACACGAAACACACCGACATGAAAACAGTCGATAACACCTGAGGAAAGATCCAAGGGGAGTGACAGATATAGGGAAGATATAGAATATTGACATCAGCAAACCGCTCATTACATGTGTAATGATCATGCTGTTTAATCATCTTAAATTTGCCACACCTGTCAGGTGGATGAATTATCTTGGCAAAGACGAAATGCACAACATTTGAGAAAATTCAGGTTTTTGTGCGTATGGAACATTTCTGGGATGTTTTATTTCAGCTCGTAAAACATGGGACCAACACTTTACATGTTGCGTTTATATTTTTGTTCAGTGTACATTAGCTATATTTTCGCAAATAGGATATTTCATTTATTTATGTTAGAAATGTGGGTCACATGTAGGTCTATGTAATCAGATTGTAAGGATAAAGATGTAGTTAAGATTGAAATAGTCATCCACCCAAACAGTAAACATACATTGATAATAACCAATGATGGGTGGCGACATCAACCATTTATGAGCATGTAGCGTCTTTTTTGAAATGTATTTATTTGTATTTATTTAAGCTTTATTTAATTTCACTAGGCAACTCAGTTAGTAACAAATTCTTATTTACAATGATGGCCTACCCTGGCCAAACCCTAACCCGGACGACGCTGGGCCAATTGTGCGCCCCCCTATGGGACTCCCAATCACGGCCAGTTGTGATACAGCCTGGAATCGAACCAGGGTCTGTAGTGACACCTCTAGCACTGAGATGCAGTGCCTTAGACTGCTGCGCCACTCGGGAGCCCAAAAACCTTCCACAAAAAAACAGAAGGTTGCCTCCCACAATGCTTTGGTTCCGACTTCAAGTTGCAGTTGGTGAGGAGCAACTACAGAAATGTTCAGTCGACTGCAATCGAAAGTTTATGACCTTTGATCAGAGGGTTGTTGTAAAGGTCATGCAGTTACTTAGTCACAAATTGGATCATTTCTATACCCATAATGCAACACAATTTGAAAGGCGGTGACCAACATCAACATCGTGGTCAACATCTTGACAAAAGTGATCTGCTCGAATGCGCCCATTGCGTAGTGATTAGCCTGAGCAAGGAGTCTAGTTAGCCAGGCACCCATTTGCCCCTCTAAATATTAATGGTTATAACATACAGTCAAGAAACAGTCTTCTTCTAACATATTTTAGCAAAGTATTAACTGAGTTGAAAAACAAATGTTCAACAGAAAACATTATTGTTGGTGGTCATTATGATGTTGCTCATGATGACTGGGTGGATAAGTATCCAACTAGGCATCAGCCTATTGTTTTAACTTAATACTTTCTGCTCTAGCTTGAAACGTTATGATATTTGGCAATCTCAGAATATTACTTTTAAACGTTTGTATTGGTTTAACTCTACAACAAGTGACAGACAATTCAAATATATAAGTGATTATTGCTTGGTATCTTCCAATCTTCTGAATCTTGTCAGTGAATGTGGTATTTCCTCAGCTCCACTGACAGACCATTGTTCCAACCTTCTTTTTGGGGGGATAATGATAATGATACGGATTTAAACCATACTGGAAATGTAACTATTTTCTTTCAAAGAATTAGTATTTCTGTTTACAGTTTTTGATGGTTCGTCGGAGGGCATAGCGGGATTTCTTATAAGCTTCCGGGTTAGAGTCCCGCTCCTTGAAAGCGGCAGCTCTAACCTTTAGCTCAGTGCGGATGCTGCCTGTAATCCATGGCTTCTGGTTGGGGTATGTACGTACATACAGTCACTGTCATCAATGCACTTTTTGATGAAGCCAATGACTGATGTGGTGTACTCCTCAATGCAAAACAGTCCTGTAGCTTAGCATCTGCTTCCTCTGACCACTTTTTGTTTGATCTAGTCACTGGTGTTCCTGCTTTAATTTTTGCTTGTAAGCAGGAATCATGAGGATAGAATTATGGTCAGATTTGCCAAATGGAAGGCGAGGGAGAGCTTTGTATGCGTCTCTGTGTGTGGAGTATAGGTGGTCCAGAGTTATTTTTCCTGTGGTTGCAAATTTAACATGCTGATAGCAATTTGGTAAAACGGATTTAAGTTTCTGTCAACTGTGGGACCTTATATAAACAGGTGTGTGCCTTTCCAATCATGTTCAATCAATTGAATTGACCACAGGTGGACCCCAATCAAGTTGTAGAAACATCTCAAGAATGATCAATAGCAACAGGATGCACCTGAGATCAAACTCGAGTCTCATAGCAAAGGGTCTTAATACTTATGTAAATAAGGTATTTCTGTTTATTATTTTTTATAAATTTGCAAAAAATAAATATAAAACTGTTTTCGCTTTGTCATTATGGGGTATTGTGTGTAGGGGAAAATTGATTGATGAGGGAAAAAAAAAAATCATCCATTTTAGAATAAGGCTGTAACATAACAAAATATGGAAAAAGGGAAGGGGTCTGAATACTTACCGAATGCACCGTATTGATAAAAGTAATCTTGTCCTAGAGAGATTTACACGGTTATCAAAACATCATGTCAGGGTAAGCCTGCACGAAAAAACAGCTCTTATTTTAAGTATTTCTAAAATCACCTATGGGAAAAATGAATGTCAGAAAAACAACTAGAACCATTTCCCTTACCGCTAGGTTTTATGGGTATAATAACTCATACTGTGGTACTGTATGATTGCTTTGGTTTATCAACAGCCTTGTGGCTATTGTAATCTTTTGACTGTAGAAAAACAGGGATATCTAAAGTTGTCCCAGGTGAGGCAGGTAGCATGTGAGGGTGGGTCAACTGTACAGGTGCCTTACCTAGTGGTCTGGTACTGAATTTCCATACATGCATTCTAAATAGTAGGCCTTTTGGGTATGTAAAAATAGAACGTTTTAAAGTATGTGAAATTTTGAAAGTTGAGTATGCTTTAAAGATCAAATGCCTTGATTACCTTTCACCCTTTCAAAATGAGGTGAGAAAATGATTTTATCTCTCTGGTAGGGTACTCTTGTACTTCCTCGGCGGGAGAAGGCTATCGAGGAGCTAAGGACACTTCTCAGTTCCCATACTAACTAATTGACACTCTCCTCAATCACTCGACCACTTATCGGTTTCCGTCAGCTGTCATCAAGGCAAAGGGTGACTACTTTGAAGAATCTAAAATCTAAAATACATTTAGATTTGTTTAACTCTTTTTTTTGGTTACTTCATGATTCCATATATGTTATTTCATAGTTTTGATGTATTCACTATTATTCTACAATGTAGAATTTTTATTTTAATTAAGAAAAGCCCTTGAATGAGTAGGTGTGTCCAAACTTTTGACTGGTACTGTATATATTAAAATATTAATATCAGACAGTGGACACCTAAGCCTATAGGCCTTTGCATGCAATGCCCTGATGCACTATTGTAAAGTGGCTGTTCCACTGGATATCATAAGGTGAATGCACCAATTTGTAAGTCGCTCTGGATAAGAGCGTCTGCTAAATGACTTAAATGTAAATACATTTAGTGCTTAAATCTCTAACAGCTCAACCGTGAGGTGGACAATTACTGTTTTAGAAAAGTAGCCAAAAAAAGACATGCAATTTCTTTTAGGATGTTTTTAAAGACACAGAAATATGGCTCATTTGTGGCTCATATCTCTTGTTTATTGATGGGCGCTGGCTGCGCCACGTTGGATCTGAATGCAAATGGATGTCCATTAAATTTCTCAAATGTCCGGTAAATGAATGTCTTCCTTCATGTTGCCCGGCGCAAAATGTTCCTAATGGAAACTAAAATGGCATATTGTTTTTATGAAGATTTTAGAATATTCACATGAAAATCTCTCACCAATAGGATAGAACCCTAGCTATAGAAACCCTAAAGACTCTGGCAAGAGCGTTAGTCCAGTGTCACTTTGATTATGCCTGCACATCATGGTTCACCAGCAGTCCCAAACATCTAAATAATAACCTACCAGCCAAACTAGCTTGTAAGAATTGTACTTAAACTCCCCCCTCATACTCATCTGGAGGTTGAGCATTTTGTTGTCTATCTCTGTAACGTGTCTGTATCTACAGTTGAAGTCTGAAGTTTACATACACCTTAGCCAAATACATTTAAACTCAGTTTTCACAATTCCTGACATTTAATCCTAGTAAAAGTCCCCTGTCTTGGGACAGTTAAGATCACCACTTTATTTTAAGAATGTTAAATGTCAGAATAATAGTTGAGAGAATGATTTATTTTAGCTTTTATTTCTTTCATCACATTCCCAGTGGGTCAGAAGTTAACATACACTCAATTAGCATTTGGTAGCAATGCCTTTAAATTGTTTAGTTGGGTCAAACTGGTGAATTTTGGCCCATTCCTCCTGACAGAGCTGGTGTAACTGGGTCAGGTTTGTAGGCCTCCTTGCTCGCACACGCTTTTTCATTTCTGCCCACACATTTTATATGGGATTGAGGTCAGGGCTTTGTGATGGCCACTCCAATACCTTGACTTTGTTGTCCTTAAGCCATTTTTCCACAACTTTGGAAGTATGATTGGGGTCATTGTCCATTTGGAAGACCCATTTGCGACCAAGCTTCAACTTCCTGACTGATGTCTTGAGATGTTGCTTCAATATATCCACATAATTTTCCTACCTCATGATGTCATCTATTTTGTGAAGTGCACCAATCCCTCCTGCAGCAAAGCACCCCCACAACATGATGCTGCCACCCCTGTGCTTCACGGTTGGGATGGTGTTCTTCGGCTTGCAAGCCTCCCCCTTTTTCTTCCAAACATAACGATGGTCATTTTGGCAAAACAGTTCTATTATTGTTTCATCAGACCAGAGGACATTTCTCCAAAAAGTATGATCTTTGTCCCCATGTGCAGTTGAAAACTGTAGTCTGGCTTTTTTTATGGCGGTTTTGGATCAGTGGCTTCTTCCTTGCTGAGCGGCCTTTCAGGTTATGTTGATAAAGGACTTGATTTACTGTGAATATAGATACTTTTGTACCTGTTTCCTCCAGGATCTTCACACGGTCCTTTGCTGTTGTTCTGGGATTGATTTGCACTTTTCACACCAAAATACGTTCATCTCTGGGAGACAGAATGCATCTCCTTCCTGAGCGGTATGAGGGCTGCGTGGTCCCATGGTGTTTATACTATTGTTTGTACAGATGAACGTGGTACCTTCAGACATTTGGAAATTGCTCCCAAGGATGAACCAGACTTGGGAAGGTCTACAATTTTTTTTCTGAGGTCTTGGCTGATTTCTATTGATTTTCCCATGATGTCAAGCAAAGAGGCACTGAGTTTGAAGGTAGGCCTTAAAATACATCCACAGGTACACCTCCAATTGACTCAAATTATGTCATTTAGCCTATCAGAAACTTCTAAAGCCATGACATCATTTTCTGGAATTTTCCAAGCTGTTTAAAGGCACAGTCAACCTAGTGTATGTAAACTTCTGACCCACTGGAATTGTGATACAGTGAATTATAAGTGAAATAATCTGTCTGTTAGCAATTGTTGGAAAAATTACTTGTGTCATGCACAAAGTAGATGTCCTAACCGACTTGCCAATACTATAGTTTGTTAACAAGAAATTTGTGGAGTGGTTGAAAAACGAGTTTTAATGACTCCAACCCAAGTGAATGTTAACTTACGACTTCAACTGTATGTAATGGTATATGTATCTATGTAAAAAAAAAAAATAGGGACCACAATGGAAGTACACTACATGAGCAAAAATACGTGGACACCCCTTCAAATTTGTGGATTCGGCTATTTCAGCCACACTCGTTGCTGACAGGTGTATAAAATCGGAGCACACAACTGTGCAATTTCCATAGACAAATATTGGCAGTAGAATGGCCTGTACGGTGACTTTCAAAGTGGCACCGTCATAGGATGCGGTGGCACTTTGAAAGTCACTGCTAGAGCTGCCCCGGTCAACTGTAAGTGCTGTTATTGTTCATGGAAACATCTAGGAGCAACAACAGCTCAGCCGCGAAGTGGTAGGCCACACCAGATCACAGAACGGGACCGCCGAGTGCTGAAGCATGTTGCAATTACAAATTATCTGTCCTGTTACAACACTCACTACCGAGTTCCAGACTGCCTCTGGAAGCAACATCAGCACAAGAACTGTTTGTTTCCAAGGCCAAGTAGCCGCACACAAGTCTAAGATCCCCATGCGCAATGCCAAGTGTTGGCTGGAGTGGGGTAAAGCTTGCCGCCATTGGACTCTGGAACAGTGGAAACGAATTCTCTGGAGTGATGAATCACGCTTCACCATCTGGCAGTCCGACGGACGATTCTGGGTTTGGTGGATGCAAGGAGAACGCTACCTGCCCCAATGCATAGTGCCAACTGTAAAATAGGTTGGAGGAGGCTGTTTTTCATGGCTCGGGCTAGGCCCCTTAGTTCCAGTGAAGGGAATTCTTAATGCTACAGCATACATTGTAGACAATTCTAATTTTGGAATGAGATATTTGACGAGCAGGTGTCTGCAAGGTAGGGAGGGATGTATTTTCTGTTTGCCGAAATTGACATAGTCTATTTATTGTTGTGTTGGAAACACAAACCATGATATTGAAGTGCCCGAAGTCGGTATGCTTTGTTCATTGCTTGTGTGGTTTATTGGCACAGAAACCTGTTGGTGGAAAATTCGTTGGATATATTTTATATAATTATAAATATGGAATCAAAATGTTGAAAATCTGATTTCCCCCTAGCTGATCATTGTCTGCAGCCGGCTCTGAATGTAGTGTAATGAAACAGTCAGGGAGAGTGAGCTCGTCTGTGGTGGTCGGCGAATGCTCAACCCTTGGCCCTGTGTGGCATGGTGTGTGCCACAAAAGCATACTGAAGAGGCAAAGCCAATATCCACGTTTATAAACACAGGGTTACTAAAGTTATTGTTATTTGTAGTCATAAATGTTATTTCTTAGCTAATTCTATGTGGGGGGAGGGTGTTCAATGTATTTCCTCCCAGTACATTTTGTTCTGGCCCTAATTGGTGCAATATCAGCTGATGCTAGAAGTTAGTCATAGGACTCACTGACAGTGTATTAAATCTATTTTCTATTTTTAATCTGTCTCGTGTGGACTGTCATGACAATGCCCTTTATGTCTGGAAAATTACATGTGGTGAAAATGAGTAAGATGGAACAGTTATACATTTGAACTAAAATTACATCAATGTTCACTGTTCAATAGCCTGTGAGTCCAGGCTATGCCTATGATACAATTAGTTCTTAATCCAAAATGTAAATATTATTAGGATGGATTCACAAATATAAAATCAAGAGGGTATTGACAACTGTCAAGGTTTTATATTTTTTTAAAGAGAGAAGAGGCCACTGCTGAAGAATGCAACATAAAATATCACATTTGAAAATCTTTCCGCTTTAACACACAGAATCAATTCAAACCGTCACCCCATACAAAATGCATCACAATCAATTTGTTTTCAATGGGTGCGGTTCTTTTTAAACATCCAGAGGGGAAAGACAGGGGAAGGCGTATGCAGTGCATCTCAACCAATAGAAGACAGGCAGAGTTATACACAGGTCTCAGAGCAGGTTGGAAAATTTGGCACTCACATCCACATAGAGCAATTTTCCTAAGTCCAGTTCTGTTTCACTCACAGATATAAAGACAGACAGACAGACAGACAGACAGACAGACAGACAGACAGACAGACCGACCGTATGTGGTAGAGTTTAAGTAAGTCTTTCCCTAAGTGGCATTGACTTCCCCTTCTTGGCAAGGCCATGCTGTTCATTCAGGATTCTCACCCTACTAATCGCACATGCACTCCTATTTTTAGCCCCTCCTTTGGGTGTTGGTCGGTGCGGATCCTGAAATTCACGCTTTCCAGCCTCAACCAACCAGTAAGATAGATAAGATGCTTAAGTGTTTAACACTACACTGTGTCTGTTTCCATGGCTGCTGCCCAGCCCCCTCCCCTAGACTAGGAGTGGATGAGGGATTAACATCCAAACCAAGGGGTCTGGCAGATATTTGTTTTGGCTCACAGGGAGAGACAGTGTCACAGGCGTGTTTCCGTTTTTCATGGATGCCTTTTGTCAATAATAAATTGCATCACTAACCGTGCTTTTGCTGTTTTGTTTTATCAGTAATAGGAATTCTGATAACTGGTATATTTGGTATAACCAGAGTCCTTGATTAGCCCATATGGTGCTGCTAAATAGAAATAAATAGAAAAACAAAGGTAAGTACTTTAAGTACTGTATTTAGACTGTACTCGAATGCACTGTGCAGATACAAATATTCTACTGTCACTCTCAGTTGCGTGAATACAATAAACCACATCCTTAAAGGATTAAATCTAATAGATTTGAACGAAGGGACATTTCGTCTTAAATATCGAATGCATGAAATGTGAGTGATTTTAACTGCCCCCAGTTGGATTATTGGATCGTATGAGGGATATATTTTGGGTTGCATTCTCACACTAACCCAACATTCACAACCGATCAACAAAGCACCGTTTTTTTATTCCACCTTCCACTGTTTCTGTAAGGATGTGGACTGTGTGAGGGGAGGACAGAGACTTACCTCATAGGACACAGTTACTGATTACTGATGAGGTGTGGTGGTCTTAGACTCTTATAGCTGCCAAAGCATCACCCAGGAGGGTGCTACACTTTCGGTGTTGGATGTTCCCGCCTACCTACAGAGGACGAGTAGCCGTGATCTTCCTAGACAGAGGTTCCCGATGAAAAGCCTGTATGACTGATGTTCTCCCTCCTGGCTGTACCATCGACGCCACCACTCAATTGAATAATCAACTGCATTATCATCTAGGTGTGGAAGACCTTCTCTCATGAACTATCAGCTCCCTGAATTCGCTATTTTTTGTTTTTCAAAGCGCTAAATAAATAAATAAATAATTATTATTTATGGGCCAGATGCTAAACCTGAGAAGCTTAGCTCAGCTACTTCCTTAACATTAGGTTTACAGTCCTGAAATTGCCTCTTGCGTTATAGTATCAAAAATAGAAATATGCACATCCTCTGTGCAAATTAATCTACCCAATCAAAAGGCATTTAAAATGAATTGTCACATGCACCGAACACAACAAGTGTAGATTTTAGCGTGAAGTGTTTACTTACGAGCCCTTTCCCAACAATGCAGTTAAAAAGTAAGAAAATTAACAAATAGATGAAAAGAAAATAGTAAGACAATTAAATAACACAAAAAATACACTGCTCAAAAAAATAAAGGGAACACTTAAACAACACAATGTAACTCCAAGTCAATCACACTTCTGTGAAATCAAACTGTCCACTTAGGAAGCAACACTGATTGACAATACATTTCACATGCTGTTGTGCAAATGGAATAGACAAAAGGTGGAAATTATAGGCAATTAGCAAGACACCCCCAAAAAAGGAGTGATTCTGCAGGTGGTGATCACAGACCACTTCTCAGTTCCTATGTTTCCTGGCTGATGTTTTGGTCACTTTTGAATGCTGGCGGTGCTCTCACTCTAATGGTAGCATGAGACGGAGTCTACAACCCACACAAGTGGCTCAGGTAGTGCAGTTCATCCAGGATGGCACATCAATGCGAGCTGTGGCAAAAAGGTTTGCTGTGTCTGTCAGCGTAGTGTCCAGAGCATGGAGGCGCTACCAGGAGACAGGCCAGTACATCAGGAGACGTGGAGGAGGCCGCAGGAGGGCAACAACCCAGCAGCAGGACCGCTACCTCCGCCTTTGTGCAAGGAGGTGCAATGCCAGAGCCCTGCAAAATGACCTCCAGCAGGCCACAAATGTGCATGTGTCTGCTCAAACGGTCAGAAACAGACTCCATGAGGGTGGTATGAGGGCCCGACGTCCACAGGTGGACTACTACCACTAGAGTGAGAGCACCGCCAGCATTCAAAAGTGACCAAAACATCAGCCAGGAAGCATAGGAATTGAGAAGTGGTCTGTGATCACCACCTGCAGAATCACTCCTTTTTTTGGGGGTGTCTTCCTAATTGCCTATAATTTCCACCTTTTGTCTATTCCATTTGCACAACAGCATGTGAAATTTATTGTCAATCAGTGTTGCTTCCTAAGTGGACAGTTTGATTTCACAGAAGTGTGATTGACTTGGAGTTACATTGTGTTGTTTAAGTGTTCCCTTTATTTTTTTGAGCAGTGTTACTATAACGAGGATATATGCAGTACATGCTATTTACAAGGAGTACCGGTTCCGAGTCAGTGTACTGGGGTACGAGGTATTTGGGGTGATTGACTGAGGCAATATGTACTTGTAGGTTTGGTTAGGTGATTGATTGATTGAAGTACTCTGTACATGTAGGTAGGGGGTGAAAAGCAGAAAGTCCGGCTAGCCATTTAATCAACTGTTCAGCAGTCTTATGGCTTTGGGGTAGAGAATTTTGGCCCCAGACTTGGCACTCTGGTAACACTTGCTGTGCGCATAGCAAAGAGAACAGACTGTGACTTGGGTGGCTGGAGTCTTTGACAATTTTTAGGGCCTTACACCACCTGGTATTGAGGTCCTGGATGGCATGGAGCTCGGCCCCAGTGATGTACTGGGCCGTACGCACTGCCCTCTGTAGCGCCTTGCGGTCGGATGCCGAGCAGTTGCCGTACTAAGTGGTGATGCAGTGAGTCAAGATGCTCTCAATGGTGCAGCTGTATAACCTTTTGAGGATCTGAGGGCCCATGCCAAATCTTTTCAGCCTTCTGAGGGGCAAGAGGCGTTGTCGTGCCCTCTTCAAGACTGTGGTGTTGTGTTTGGACCATGATAAGTCCTGAGTGATGTGGACACAGAGGAACTTGAAATTCTGTCTCCACTACATCCCCATTGATGTGAATAGGGGAGTGCTCCGCCCTCCATTTCCCATAGTCCACAATCAGCTCCTATATCTTGCTGATGTTGAGGGAGAAGTTGTTATCCTGGCACCATACTTCCAAGTCTCTTACCACCTCCCTGTAGGCTGTCTCATCGTCGTCGGTGATCACGTCGTGTCATCAGCAAACTTAATGATGGTGTTGGAGTCATGTGTGGCCAAGCAGTCGTGGGTGAACAGGGAGCACAGGAGGGGGCTAAGCACACACCCCTGAGGGGGCCCCGTGTTTGGATGTGTTGTTGTTGCCTACTCTCACCACCTGGGGGTGGCCCTCCAGAGTCCAGTATCCATTTGCAGAGGGAGGTGTTTAATCCCAGGATCCTTAGCTTAGTGATGAGATTGGAGGGCACTATGGTGTTGAACGCTGAGCTGTAGTCAATGAACAGCATTCTCAAGTAGGTGTTTGTTTTGTCCAGTTGGGAAAGGGCAGTGTGGAGTGCAATAGAGATTGCGTCATCTGTGGATCTGTTGGGGCAGTATGCAAATTGGAGTGGGTTCAGGGTGTCTGGGATGATGGTGTTGATGTGAGCCATGACCAGCCTTTCAAAGCATTTCATGGCTATAGATGTTAGTGCTACGGGGCGATAGTCATTTAGACAGGTTACTGTGGTGTTCTTGGCCATGGGGACTATGGTGGTCTGCTTTAAACATGTGGGTATTACAGACTAGGTCAGGGAGCGATTGAAAATGTCAGTGAAGACACTTGCTAGCTGGTCAGCGCATGCTCTGTGTACACATCCTGGTAATCAATCTGGCCCTGCAGCCTTGTGAATATTAACCTGTTTAAAGGTCTTACTCACATCGGTTACGGCGAGTATAATCAGACAGTCGTCCGGAACAGCTGGTGCTCTCATGCATGGTTCAGTGTTGTTTGCCTCGAAGCAAGCATCGAAAGAATTTAGCTCGTCTGGTAGGCTCACATCACTGGGCAGCTTGCGGCTGGGTTTCCATTTGTAATCCGTGATAGTTTGCGAGCACTGCCACATCCGACGAGCATCAGAGTCGGTGTAGTAGGATTCGATCTTAGTCCTGTATTGTTGCTTTGCCTGTTTGATGGTTTGTCTGAGGGCTTAACAGGATTTTTATAAGCGTCCGGATTTGTATCCTGCTCCTTGAAAGTGGCGGCAGCTCAGTGCGGAGGTTACTTGTAATCTATGGCTTCTGGTTGGGATATGTACGTACGGTCACTGTGGGGACTACGTCGTCGATGCACTTATTAATGAAACCGGTGACTGATGTGGTAAACCCCTCAATGCCATCGGATGAATCCCGGAATATATTCCAATCTGTTCTTCCAAAACAGTTCTATAGATTACCGTTCGCTTCATCGGACCACTTTCCTTATTGAGCGCATTTCTGGTACTTTCAGTTCGAGTATTTGCTTGTAAACAGGAATTAAGTGGATGGAGGATGCCAAATCTGACCATAAGAGAGCTTTGTATGTGTCTTTGTGTGTAGAGTAGAGGTGATCTAGAGTTTTTTCGCCTCCAGTTGTACAGGAGACATGCTGGTAGAAATGAGGTAAAACGGATTTCAGTTTCCCTGCATTAAAATCCTTGTCCGCTAGGAGCACCGCGTCTGGGTGAGCATTTTCTTGTTTGCTTACGGCCTTATACAGCTAGTTGAGTGCCAGCATCGGTTTGTGGTGGTAAATAAACAGCCAAGAAAAATATACATGAAAACTCTCTTGGTAAATCGTGTGGTATATAGCTTATTATGAGGTATTCTAACTAAGGCGAGCAGGACCTCGAGACTTCCTTAATATTAGAGATTGCGCACCAACTGTTGTTGATAAAGAGTCACACCGCCCCTCCCCTCAGTTTACCGGGCGCATCTGTTCTGTCCTGCTAGATAGCTAGATTTACATTTCCCATGTCCTTGTTCATCCACGACTCTGTGAAACATAGGATATTACAGTTCTTCAGATCACGTTGACAGGATCTTCTCGAACGGAGCGCTTCCACTTTATTTTTAAATTATTGAACATTTGCCAATAGAACGGAAGGTAATGGCGACTTATCCACTCGCCGTCGAGGTCTCGATAGATATCCCGCACGCCGACCTCTGTAGCGTTTCCTCCTCCTCCTCCAGTGACAGGGATTTGGGCCTGGTCTGGGATGAGGATTATGTCCTTCAACTTCGATTTGTTGAAATAGAAGTCCTCACGCCAATCGTGGTTAGTAATCGCTGTTTTGATGTCGAGAAGCTCTTTTCGGTCATATGAAATAGTGAACAAAACATTATGTAGAAAGAAAGTTGGGATCAGCGAAAAAAACACAAAATAGCAATTGGTCAGGGGCCCGTAAAACGGCGACCATCCCCTTCGGTGCCATTAGAGTTTTTGCAACAAACCCTATGAGTGTATCATGACATATCGGTCCTGCTCAGAAACAATCCCTAGCCCCTAAACCTAACATAAATGTACAGATCTGAAGAGATCGGATGGATAAACAATATGGTCTTAGCTCCTCGCCCTCTGATAGGCTTGCCCTACTGCTTGAACCTATCCAATCTTCTCAGATCTACACATATGCCTGGGGGGACAGTCACTTTGAATCACGCCCTTGTGAGAATGTTTCACATGGTTCCCTATTTTGTGAGTTCCCCATATCCATGAAGCAGATGCACAGTGGAAGTCACTGTCTTTTCTCTGATTAATCTCTACTGTCAGAGACCATGTCTTGATCGATGAACGTGGATCCACCTATCCTGACATTCAGCAACACACACACATGTGAGCATGAGTTCCTATGACAAAATGTTCAGGCAGGGAGTTGCTGAGTATGCATCACAGATATGCTATCGTGATAAACCTGCCTTAATGGAGGAGGTTACCTTTAGCTGCCTCCTCAAACATCACAGTAATGAGATTCCTGGATCAATAGCTGTTCAGTCACCCGTGAGAAAGAAAACCAGGGCACAAATTATATCCATTCAACTATGACCTTTATGTTTTTGATGCATCCTCTTCATGTGCATCTGTAGCACAAAATAATGTATTTCTCTGCAAGATAATGATAATTGTGAACCTCAAATATGTCAGGTAGCATATGGGCCTATAGTATGAAAAAGTAAACTAGAGAGAGGCCTGTGATGCTGGTGTAGAAATTACATCAAGGGTGAAGGGGCTTGGTGGGGGGAGGGGTTGCTCTGACGGCCTGCCTGCCTATGAGGAGAATGGGGATGTAGAGGGGGTGGATGGAGGGATGGAGGAAGGAGGTGGGACTCTGCACAATCTCTCTCTGACTCACACACTCAGCGTCACTCCCTTGCTGTCCTCTTGCTGTCCCTGGCTCTCTGAGCCTGCAGTTGCTGGGAGCGATATAGTGGGATTCTCAGCTCCCTCCCCCACCACACAATCTCTGACACTCACGCTCCACATGACTGCTGCATATCAAAGCTTACTGTAAACGACCCTCTCCTGCATGTTATACAGGTGCAAAATGAATAAATTAATTCACAACGGAATTGTACGTCTTGAATTTGTGTTATTGTATCATGTGCAAATCACTTTAAGAAATGCATGATTTCAAATTCATTATGTCTGTTTTGGAATTTAGTCACTCAATATCTAGGCTATTCTTAATTAATCCAAAATGCATTGAGCCTCACTTCCAACAATGCAAGTAAGAAGCATATTGTTGTCGAGCAATAGTGAGATGTATTTCACTTAATTTTCAAGGAGAAAGGCCTAACCCCTGAGCATCCACACCCTTTTTCGACTAATTTCATTCCTCATTCTGAAGGAGGGTGAAAGCCTAGACAGCAAAGGGAAAGGGCGCGTTCCTCTGCCCAGGCGTTGCTGACGTATGCCAGATTTTACAACGCCTGGATAGGTATTTTACGCTTCAGCTAACCACATCATAGGCTATAGCAGTCTGTCAGTCGATGACACCAGTGATGACGTGCATGCAACCATTGGTTGATGCATGCAACTTCTGAGCATGGGAACGCGACGGTTGTCACTAGTTACCACAGCCACAAAGTCAACATTTCTATCACATTTTTGGTCGTCATTTAATGTTAAAGTTAGGCACAAGTTTAGCAGTGTGGCTAATGTAAGGTTATGTTTAAAATCAGATTTTCAGAAGGTAAATTGTAGAAATATGCGGGGTTTAGACATTTGTGGCTGTGGTAACTAGTGACGACCGAACGCCACCAAAGCCTGCAGCGGAGCACACCAAAAGAGACTAAAATAGGGGATGACCTTCAAAAAATGAAATACAGAATCTGGAGATAAACCATTTACTTTGCATGATTTTAGTCGTAAATGTATACAATTGTTTTTTGTCATTTTTATTATGTTTGATTTTTTGTTGTTGTAATTTTAATTATGTTTGATTTGCTGCAGTAAATTATTATTAGAGTTACTTGTGACCGCCTCCCCTACACACAGTTGATGATGGGTTTTATCCATATGACCAGTCAGGTGATATTTTCCGCTTCGCCATTTTGTGCTGCTGCTACGCCGGGTATTTATCTGAAGATTCGTGACTAGTCCATTTACATCGCTAGTTAGCTAGGTGTTCTTGTACCTTTCCCAGTTTACATCTAAAGACCGTTGCCTTCGATAGGTTTAGTACCTAAACCATTGGGAAACATAGCAATAGCCGTTTTGTATTATTTAGTTTACTGTGTGAGAAAGAATGTCGTCCGAAAGCCCCGAATACTCTCCGTTCTTCGCAGTGATGGGTGCCTCTGCGGCTATGGTTTTCAGCGGTAATTATCACACAATTCAAATACTATCTTTATTAGCTAGCTGCATTTAAATTATACATTGTATGTGTAATTTGTCAATTTTAACAGCATAATTCACGTTATTGCTTGAAACCAGCTAACGTTAAAGGAGCCCAGGCAGAAACTGTCATTGACGTAACGTTATTTGACATTCATTTTAACGAACTTTAGTTAGGTAATATACTTGTCCAGTAATGTCTTGTCTTTGCCAGTAACCACACCTTCAAATCAACGCATTTGAAGTGAGAGTTCATTCTCTCAATTTTAGGCGCTTTTAGTTTTAAGCTTTGCGACATGCGCCACACTACGACACCACCAGATTTGAGCGTAACGTTACTGGTATCTTCGGCGAGTTGGTCATTATGAAAGCAGGAGACCTATTGATGGTGAATATTGACCATCGGTGTCAGATGTTGAGTATATACAACTGATACTATGAAGAATACCAGCTCAAATTGGTTATAGATTTGTGCAATGTAACGTTAGGCATAACCAGCAGGGGAGCACGCTCATGCGATGACAACCAAGTGAATGGAATGCCATCGTTTGTTCCACGTCATACGAACAATTCCATGTAAATTCGGGTGATTTAAAAGGCTACTGTATAGGGATTGGGCGCTTGTGGACCAATTCATGTGTATAGGCCTCAGATAATTGAAATGGAAATAAACTGCACGAGACACCTTAGATTCAAGGAAAATGGCATTTGCATCTATCACATGACAATCACATGATTGGACTTGTGATTTGGAATGTTAAAGTAGCAAAGGATTTAGGAAGTGCACTTGTGGTGTAGACCTATAAACAATCTACCACTAAAACACGATTAATATAGAACATTTAATCAGATTTATGATACATTTGCATGTCTAAGAAGATAAATTGGCAACTAAGTGCAATAATTTGATCTCTGGCTCATGTTCTGCATGGCCTCAGGTCCAAATGAAGGTGTAGATATGACTGTCTAGTGATCATTCTCATGACAAATGAGAACAGGGAGGACAGTGATGTATTGTCTTTGGATTTTTTTTATTGTCCTGTTATGTCTGGTGCATTCACTCAAGCATTTCGCACAATATACTTTCTAACGGCATACAATTACCAACCAACTGTGCCATTGACTGCAAGATACATGGTTTGGACTGCAAGATACATGGTTTGGACTATCACTAGTCCAAAATTAGGAATCTATGTTTAAACATGCACTCCAGCCATCTTTTTAAAAAAAAAATTCAGTGGAAAAACAATATGCCACTTAATACAGTAATGTACACACATTTAGACAAGCTCCGGAACTTTATCTACTCCTGCTATGATCTGTATGTGTTAATGTGTAGCTCATACATGCAGAATTACTGTCTCACCTCAATTAGCCACAATCTCTAGTTTGAAAACAACAGTTATGTCAAGTCATTTTTTTCCCCCCAACGTGGGCCCAGCCCCCAAGCAATTCGAGTTCAACCCCCCAAGCAATTCGAGTTCAACCAATGAGCTTCAACCTCTCGCCATATGAGTGACAGCTAGCGAGATGCACGTTGCACCCACAGCAGAGAGAGACAGATCAATGATGTAGTACAAAATATCAATTGTGTAGTACAAAAGTATGTGGACACCCCTTCAAATTAGTGGCTTTGGCTAGTTCAGCCACACCCGTTGCTGAAGGGTGTATAAAATCGAGCACACGGCCATGCAATCTCCATAGACAAACAGTGGCAATGGCCTTACTGAAGAACTCAGTGACTTTCAATGTGGGACCGTCATAGGATGCCACCTTTCCAACAAGTCAGTTTGTCAATTTTTTTGCCGTGCTAGAGCTGCCCCGGTCAAGTGCAGTTAATGTGAAGTGGAAACGTCTAGGAGCAACAACCTTACAGAACTGGACCGTTGAAGCGCGTAGAAAGTAAAGATTGTCTGTCCTCAGTTGCAACACTCAGTACCGGGTTCCAAACTGCCTCTGGAAGCAACGTCAGGACAAGAACTGTTCGTCGGGAGCTTCATGAAATGGGTTTCCATGGCCGAGCAGCCGCACACAAGCCTAAGATCACCATGCACAATGCCTCGGCTGGAGTGGTGTAAAGCTCGCAACCATTGGACTCTGGAGCAATGGAAACACGTTCTCTTGGGTGATGAATCACGCCTCACTATCTGGCAGGCCGACGGACGAATCTTGGTTTGGCGGATGCCAGGAGAACGCTACCTGCCCCAATGCATAGTGCCAACTGTAAAGTTTGGTGGAATAATGGGCTGGGGCTGTTTTTTGTGGTTCGGGCTAGGCCCTAGTTACAATGATATTCTAGACGATTCTGTGCTTCCAACTTTGTGGCATCAGTTTGGGAAAGCCCTTTCCTGTTTCAGCATGACTGTGCCCAAAGCGAGGTCCATACTGACATGGTTTGTCAAGACTGGCCTGCACAGAGCTCTAACCTCAACCCCATCGATCACCTTTGGGATGAATTGGAACCCAGTCTTTGAGCCAGGCCTAATAGCCCAAGATCAGTGCCCGACCTCTCAAATGAGCTTGTGGCTGAATGGAAGCAAGTCCCCGCAGCAATGTTCCAACATTTAGTGGAAAGCATTTGCAGGACAGTGGAGGCGGTTAAAGCAGCGAAGGGGGAACCAACTCCATATTAATGCCCATGATTTTTTGGAATGAGATGTTTGACAAACAGGTGTCCACATACTTTTGGTCATGTAGTGTAGGCGATGTAGAAATTTAAGGATAAAAACATGTTCTGAGCACTTGTATTTTTATTTCATTTCAAAGAGTAGGCCATTCAACTAGTTGGTCTGATGGTGCCTTCTGTTATCGGCCTTCCTCTTGTTTGCGGGAACAATAGAGAACCCCCCCCACACACACTTGTGCCATATCATGAGTATACCTGGACCACCTATTGAGATGTGCCTTTAGTAAATCCGGGGATGAATTAGGTGAAAAGGAGACACTAGTAGGACTTTAATTAGACTATTTCACAAAGTACTGTTTCTCCTTTTTATAATTAAGTTTCTGTGCCCTTTATCAAATGACAATGTGTTCTTTTAGCACGGCTTAGGCTGCATGTGGCAAAGCTGATTTTGGACTTATGCAGCATTTTCTTAAAAAAAATTGACTTTCTGCTAAATTGTCATGTTATATAGGGTATGACCTAGTGGGGATTTTAAATCATGCCGTTTCTGCTAGTAGGGCTGGCACATGGTTATGGATGAAGACCGTCGTGAAAGTAATAAGTCTAAACCGTTAAAATAATATAGATAAGAGATATCTGAGTTTTTTTTTAACTAACAGCTGACTTAAGACAGGACAGCCGGGCATTAGTGCGGTTGAGTCCATTTCTGCTGTATCATGGATTCTTAATAACGTGATAACTTTGTTGTGCCCTGCTGAAACAGGCAACAAATGAGTCTTCGGTTGCCTAAACAACCCCCCCCCCCCCCCCCCCCCCACAATGCAAGAAATGTAATGAATAGAACATGCTCGGGGCTCCCGAGTGGCGCAGCGGTCTAAGGCACTGCATCTCAGACCCTGGTTCGATTCCAGGCTATATCACAACCGGCTGTGATTGGGAGTCCCATAGGGCGGCGCACAATTGGCCCAGCATCGTCCGGGTTAGGGTTTGGCCGTCATTTTAAATAAGAATTTGTTCTTAACTGACTTTCCTAGTTAAATAAAACGAAATGGAATGTATTTTTTGTAATGTTAGTTGAGTTGAATGAACAGCTGATGAAGTCACTGCACTGGCAGTGGCGACCGATGTTCTTGCAAGTCAGATAGCACAGTGACGCCATCTGACGTAAGACAATGACAAGTCACAGCACTTATTGACGTGTCCACTTCCTGCTTTTACTTCCTGTTTTAACTTCATTCTTTACGCCTTCTGGGTACACTCGCAATGGCAGCCTTCATTGACTTGAATGGGAATGCCCATTTATATTTCAATGGCAGCACATGCAGTGAAGAGAGGAGAAAATGGTTTGCTATTCAAATGGTTATTCCATAGACCATTTGGCTGGCCAATTACCTTCATCCAAAATTCAATTTCTGTCACCTTCCAGCTACTAGCAGTTAGGGCTGTATGTGGTACTATAGGCTCCTTTACTGTGTGGTGGGGTGGCATCATGCCACCTGTCTGTCAACCTGGGCAGTTGTATTGAGTAATAACCAGCATCTTAACCATTTAGGCCTAACTGCACAATTGAGAGCAGGTGTATGACCGCTCATATTTGGGGAAATGTTGTCCTTTTTCGCTCTTCTTCCCACAACCAAAGGGAATTGGCGACTCTAGCCTTATTGGCTGTATTGTAGTTCAGCTTTGGTATTGGAAATGGAGCCATGGCCTATAGAAAACATGGTTCTGTAATAACTTGTGAATAAAGGGTGGCCTCAGTTATACTCCTGTTTAGTGCATTAAGTCTACTTGTACTCCTTTTTGCAGCCCTTACCAATGTTCAGACAGGTGTATGACCCTCTCACCTAATGTTTCTGTCAACACTCCATACATGTGGAAACTGATTGCACTAAAATAGACCATCATAGCCAATATGTGTAGGTATGTAGGAAACACACTGGCTAGAGGCTAACCTAGCTGGAGTCGTATACATGTTTAGTGCTGACTCTGCGCTCCTATGGATAGTGACGGCACAGGGCAGCGTGGGTAGCCCCTGTAGCTGGCAGTGGGCGTGATCTGTGACGGGAAGGAGTGACAGATGGGGAATTAGCCAGCTGAGAGGGCTGCTGGTGGGTGGCGCAGGCACCCAGTGGAGGGGGCTGATGGCCCAGCAGCATTAAGCATCTTACAAGATTTATATCCTACAGGAAATGTGAGCCTGCCATCTTGTGGCGTCTGCACCACCATAATTGAGATTGAGAAACAATATGTAAATAGCCATTTTATCTGTTGATTTTAAATGATTTTTTGATCTAAAGGTTTGTGTGTTTGTAAACCATTGCCTATATTGTGCTTCATGATAATTTCTAAATGCATGTAGCAGCCTCTGAAGACCGTCTCACACTTATTTCACTGTTGCCGTTCCCAGTTATATTCTTTCATGTCTTAACTGAAAGTGTGAAGGGTCTGCTTTGGCACGGTGGAAGCACCATGATGGAATCCAAAATATTGGTTAGAAGTCTCACTTGTAACAGAGGCATCATTAACAGCCTTAAAACATCACCATGAGTTGTACTGTAGAATTTTAACAATCGATAGCCTAAATAATTTGATAACTGGTTCTTGTGGCTAGATTTCATTAAACGACGTGTTACTTTCTGGTGATAAACTGAGATCGCTGCATAGGGCTCTGATGATCATGGAATTTTGGATGACTATAATTGGCCAGCCAAATGACCGGTCCATAATAACCGTTCGAATAGCATATGCAGATTTTCTCCTTTCCATGTGCTGCCATAGAAGGAGATTGGGCGTCCCCGTTCAAGTCAATGATGACATAATGGGTGGACTGGCGGCCATTGCGAGTGTAACCATAGGCGCATAGAAGGAATTGGAGTAATGGGTTTACCAGTTGAATTGCCGGGGTTAGAGGTTCCAAGCCCATTCTATTCATCGTTTTCTACAGCACCTTGCTCGTTTCGGCAAGGCACAACAGTTTCATCACAGAAATTGACTAATTGCACTAATACCCGGCTGTCCCGTCTTCAGTCAGATGTTCGTTCCCCAAAAAATGTACTCTTATTTTATTTTCATGACGGTAAGTTGTACTGTTATTGTGCCAGCCCTAGTGGCGGTGGCTGTTCCAAGTTCCTCGTCCTCTTGCGTCATATCAACGGGTTAGTTGCGTTTTGGGCTGTTATGTCTGCAGCCTTCACTGCTTGAGGCCTCTGCTCTTGGTTGGTGGTCGGTACAGGCTGTGACGAGCATGGTAGCGATATCCTTCAATGGCACTGGCTGACCCAGTCTACCATAGTAAGCTGTACTGCACATTATATCAGTAGTGCACACCCTATCCCTCCTAACTACTAGCCTATTCATGGCACTGGAGGAGATGCTTGACTTCAGAATTTATAGTGTGTTATATAGCCCAAAGTAGGGGCATGAGCATAATTTTAAAATGTTTGACTATTGCAGACATCAAGGCTAAATGTTAACACGTCATCTACTGGTGTATTTAAGACATCTCCTAAAAGCCTGGTGTTGTACAAAAGTCCTCATTTTTAACTGAGGTGGATTGTGTTGTCCCTACTCAAAGCTCATCTTTTTGTTTAATGAGTTGACCTATTTTGATTATTTACTAGCTAGTTTTGTTCTATTACTGCTCAAATGGCATATTTTCTGTCGGTTGGTTCAATAGATTTAGGAGTAGCTTTATATTTCTCCATAACACCATGTAGAGAGTACATTACTCTAATGGTCTTATTAACTCCATTTGATCCCTCACATCACTACAAAACCCGGATTCAGCTCCACCACATTTGTTCAGTGTCTATAGACAATTTAGGGATTGTTCGCTCAAAATATTTAATTAGACGGACCAGTTTATTTATATATAATATATAAAAAAAATTGGCTAAATAAATGGGTGCTATATTGCAAAGCAGATGTAGATGCTTGGGCAAAATCCCTGGCTTCACTGCAATACTGTCCACTATGGTTTCATCAAGGTAGCTTACAGTTAATGTGCTGTTTAAGAGTTTGCTATATTATGCTTCATATTAAAGTACTGATAAAAGGGCTGTTTGGGTTTGAGCATCTTTTTCACTGAACACCAGTTTGATTACTTCCGTCTCCACAGTATCTTTACATTGCAGAGCAATCTGAGGCATCTGAGTGTAGTAACGTTAATGAGTGATCTGGGGGGGGGGGGAGAAAAAATGAAAGCTCTTTACCTCCGCAGAGGATTAGGCACAGAGGATTAAGCACAGGGGTTCTGCCTCTCATGCCACCCATTGCAGCAGTCCTCAAACTCAACATTTAATCTTCAGAGAATAAAGCCATGGGACCTTGTCTCCACTAACCTAAACACGCTCTGCATGTTTATTAAAAAAAAAAAAAAAAACATTTTACCTTCATTTAACTAGGCAAGTCAGTTAAGAACACATTCTTCATTTCAATGACGGCCTAGGAACAGTGGGTTAACTGCCTTCGGGCAGAACGACAGATTTTTACCTCGTCAGCTTTGTGATTCGTTCTTGCAACCTTTCGGTCCAACGCTCTAACCACTAGGCTACCTGTAGATCTGGGTCGTGTTCAGTAAAGCACACCATGGCAAAAAAAAAAATCCAATGCCCAATTGGGACACTGATTGTAGTTGACTAATTTTCTAATTTCACTCAACTATTTCTCTACTGAACACAACACTGGTGGGTATAGTCTGTCGAGCTACGGTTGTGTTGGTCTTCCTTTATCAAAGAGCGGGCATAAGGGACAGCTGTTTGGAGAGGGTAATTATTGTGCTTCAACATGGAAGTCATTACATTTACCATACACCACCTCAGGTCAGAGTGGGAGCTGCAAGATGGTGCTTTAGTGGTTGTGGCATGAAATGATCTACTGTATAGAACCGTTCAGCGGTTGGAAGTGGTCTTGTCTTGGTCTCTGAGGTGCTGTTGTAACATAAAGCCCTTCTGTCGATAGACTTCCCTAAAGTGAGATTGAGAAGTGCTTGGCTATTTCGTAAAACCAATCACCAAGACACATTTGATGGGGAAACCCGAAACCAATATGCAGTAAATGCATTTGGGTATTGGTACTACTTTGTCTTAGAAATGGGCTAGTGTGCGGCACTGCCTGACTTTTCAAATTTTGTAAATTGGCTCAATGGTTTGACAAATTCTGAACACGACTGAATGCCTCGCTCTGCTATCAGAGATGTAGGTCCAGACAGCATCCACTTTAAGTCACTCGTACTCAGGGGCTGAACAACTCTTCTCTATATGGCCTGAGTGATTAAACCTTGCATCGACGGCGTCAGTCTTGATGAATAAGTGAATGTAGAGGGAGTAGTGGCCTGACAGGTGGCTGACCGCCATGCGCACATTTTAAGGATTGGCCAGCCACTTCCTCCACTCTCTAGAGATTATATCCACTTCCTCGTTATTTCCCGTTGTCGTATAGAGGTCACAATGTTGTGTCTGTGAGGGCACGGCCAGTGCCATTGAGATGGTTGCGATCTCTATGCTACAAAGGGGAAAGAATGACGGAGTGGATAGTATCTTGTTTTATGATTATCAGTGAAATGTATAAAATGTTGGTTGCTTTGTAAGACTAAATGACCAACCACCCAGCTTTTGAGGAGCTGGCTACTGCGCTGGCAGACTTCCAGCAATTGTGCTAAGCTAATGATATGCTAACGTCACTCAACAGCATGCTGAGACACATTGTATCCATGAGTTTGTCTTGACTCTGAGATTTAGGTAATTTATCTACTTTCCCAATCTTGCAGTATTTTTTTTTAGATGCACCATTGTAGTAGTAGTGAAATGTCCATATGGCTCTCTGCCTCATGGTCTGTCGTCACGCGCCGCCTGTCTGTGCTGACTGCGTTCTGTGGGGACCCTACCGGTTAGTGCTGTCATAGAAATATAATGAATAGACTCAATTTCTATGATTGCGGCTGGTGCTGGTTTGTGTCCCTTCTGTGCTGCTGCTGGTTGCCTCTGGAGGGATGTGGCATCCTGCTGTCCTCTGACGTCAGAAGCTTCCTGTGTGGAGAGCCTAATGAGTGTTTTTCAGGCAGGGAGGTGGAGTGATTTAGAACACTGCAGCTCTGGCACAGAGCCATGAAAGGGGTTAAACTGAGCTCCATTCCCTGTTGGGAGCTATGGGTTGAGGTGAGTAGAATTAGCCTGAACCGTAGCTGTAAAGGGGAATGGCTGGTTTGAGAACTGTAGTCGCACATCAGTGGCAAGGCGCTATTTTGGGGGGGGAAACATGATGCTGGTAATTTCCATAATACACAAGCAGAATTTCCCAGCTGTAGCCATGTTGACCTTGTTTGTAAAGGGAACAGAAACTGATTACATTATGATCTTCAATTTCAGTTCCTCATGTTGCTCAACCCTGTATTCTACTGTATTTGTACATTGATCTAATCACAGAATGAAGTAAAACACTATGTATTCTATCTCCTATGGATCTAATACTCTACCTCCTTTCCCCTCCACCAGCCTTAGGAGCAGCCTATGGGACGGCTAAGAGTGGCACAGGGATCGCTGCCATGTCCGTGATGAGGCCGGAGCTCATCATGAAGTCGATCATCCCCGTGGTCATGGCGGGTATCATAGCCATCTACGGCCTGGTAGTAGCGGTGCTCATTGCCAACAACATCTCCGAGAAGGTCACCCTCTACAAGTAAGCCTAACCCCTCTCATGACATCTTACGTCTAGAAATGGGCTCGAGTTGCATTTCCTCTTTCCTAATACTACAATGAGGAAGTGAGGAACTTAGAACAGGCTGGGAAGGCAACTGGTCCGTTAATCCATAACGCCTGACATTGACGTAAGATCAAATCTATATACTGTGGAAATTTTAGTTTTTTGCCAAATGTCTTATTGAAAACATCTCTGCTTGCTTTTGTCATTGTTCATTCTGTATCACATAGTAACCCTGTCGATTGTAATCCTCTCTCTGCTGTAGGAGTTTCCTCCACCTGGGTGCAGGCCTGAGTGTGGGCTTGAGCGGGCTGGCAGCTGGCTTTGCCATCGGCATCGTAGGTGACGCGGGCGTTAGGGGCACAGCCCAGCAGCCCCGGCTTTTTGTGGGCATGATCCTCATCTTGATCTTCGCCGAGGTCCTCGGACTCTACGGTCTCATTGTGGCCCTCATCCTGTCCACGAAATAAACCACCAACTTCTCCACCAAATCTGTCCTATATGTTGCTGCTGGAGAAAAGAGTAAAACCAGAAATAAAATGTAAAAAAAAAAAAAAAAGAGAAAATGTATGAGAAAGTTTAAAAAAAGAGACGAACGTGGAAAATAATTACATCATTAAAAATGACTCCGTAAATATGGTCTTATCTCTACAATGTGTACAGTCCAGATTTGATAGTCAAACTTCTTGTAAATGCGCAATGTAGTGACTTGTCGGTCCTGTGTGTGTAAATGTATGGAGATTCTCCCCCCCCCACTGGTTTAACGACGTTCAGGTGCGCCAGGTTTCTTGCTGGTTTCTGCCTCGTCTTAGAGCGCTCACCAAAGGGCCCCACTGCGTTTTTATTCCCTTGCATTCATTTGGGAGTTCACATGATTTCTGTGTTGTCTATGGGGATCTATTTGTAAAGAGAATTGTATGGACTTAGCTTTGTTTTTTGTTTTTCCACTGGCTTTATTTATAAAGAATTGTTCAATGAATCTGTTTTTAAATGGAGCAAAAATGTTAAATTCCCTAGAAGATATATACATGCATACAAATATCTATAGATTTAATGCACTGTGGGTTAATTGTGATAAGTGGTTGGAATTCCTCTGGATGTATTAACGTACTTGGTTTAAAGTTAAGATTGCCTTTAGTGTGTGGCTGGTGGAGTGGGAGTTGTGTGTAATTGTGTCGTTTAATCATTACAAACATTCTTGAAACACTTCAATGTTTTCCTGTAGTACCGCTGTTTTGATTGCATTAAAGGTGTGTGTGTGCCCCGTGTTGGGTCTCACGTGTAATTTCCAAAACTGTCATCTCCAGCTTCTTCATCCACCTCATCTGTAGATGTATGCATTCTCACCACAACTCTCCCATTAAATGTGCATGGAGCTATGGTTTTTGGTCAAATATCTTGTATGTCGCCATACTCACTGTGCCATCGTGTAATTCAAATAGGTAGCCATCTTTTAGTGTAGAAATGTCACTGACGTATCACAGGTGATTTCCTTGATTTGGGTTATTTTAAAGGTGATGGTTAATTGTAACTCATAAGCTACACTGAACAAAAATATAGATGCAACATGCAATTAAAACTATTTTACTGAGTTAGTTCATATAAGAATTGGTCCATTGAAAGTCCATAGGCGCTAATCTAAGGATTTCACATGACGAGAAACCGATGCCTCGGTCACATAGTTACAAAAATACAAACTCGCCGTTGCATAGTTCATTGTGCCCTGTGGAACGTTGTCCCACTCTTCAATGGCTGCGAAGTTGCTGGATATGGGTGGGAACTAGAACACGCTGTTGTACACATCAATCCAGAGCATCCCAAACATGTTCAATGGCTGACATGTCGGGTGAGTATGCAGGCCATGGAAGAACTAGGACATTTTCAGCATTCAGATCCTTGCGACATGGGGCCGTGCGGCGGATGAATGGCACGACAATGGGCCTCAGGATCTCGTCACGGTATTTCTGTGCATTCAAATTGCCAAATATCAAATGCAATTGTGTTTGTTGTCCATAGTTTATGCCTGCACATACCATAACCCCACCATCATGGGACACTCCGTTGACATCAGCAAACCGCTCGCCCACACGACGCCATACGCTGTCCGCCACCTGTCCAGTAGATTTGAAATCAGAATTAATCTGTGAAGCGCACACTGCTCCAGTGGCCATCGAAGGTGAGCATTTGCGCACTGAAGTCGGGTCAAGACGAAGGGCACGGAGATGAGCTTCCCTGAGACGGTTTCAGTCAGTTTGTGCAGAAATATTTCGGTTGTGCAAACCCAGTTCCATCAGCTGTCCAGGTGGCTGGTCTAAAATGAGGTCGTGGGCTGGTTACACGTGGTCTGCGGTTGTGAGGCCGGTTGAACCTTTTGCCAAATTCTTTAAAACAATGTTTGGAGGCAGGTTATGGTAAAGAAATGAACATTCCATTTTCTGGCAACAGTTCTGGTGGACACCTGCAGTCAGCATGCCAATTGCATACTCCAAACTTGAGACAACTGGCATTGTGTTGTGTGACAAAACTGTACATTTCAGTGGCCTTTTATTATCCCCTGTGTAATGATCATGCCGTTTAGTCAGTTTCTTGATATGGATTATCTTGGCAAAGGAGAAATGCTCACTAACAGGGATGTAAACAAATGTGAAATAAATAACCTTTTTGTGCTTTTGGAACATTTCTGGTATTTTCTTTTCAGCTAATGAAACATGGGACCAACACTTTACATGTTGCGCTTATATTTCTGTCCAGTGTAATTAGAAATCCTTTAATGGATTGTTTTGGCTCTTTCTGTGATAAATTGTGTTTGAATTCATGCTAGTTGCTGTAAAGCATCAGGAGAAATGTTGCCATACTTCCCAAAATGATCAAAGATGATTTTATTTAGAGGAAACACACCAGAGAAACTGACCGTGTACATAAACTAGCCTCTGACCCGAAGATCGGCTGTCAATTTCAGTTTACCGACAATCTTACATGTTGAATCGCAACCGTTCGTCAAAACCCAGAAGTTTATCACTAACAGACCGCTGTCACCCGCAGTTTTCAGCCGTTCGTCTTACTCGTATGCTCAAACATAGGATTTGGGTAATTAATTGGTGACGTGGCTGCTTAGAACGGAAAAATCTAATCATGTTAATTGAAGTTTGTCTATAGTGGAACAGAATTTAGTAATCGGATTTATGGCTGTCTAGACAGAGAATGTTCAGCTGTCCGTTTACCATAACCTAAATGTCTGCTGTCAGCCAGGTAGTGGTGAAGCGGATTGCACTCAGTTCTGCTCTCAATTAAACATCAGCACACTTTATTAAAATTGAAGTATTACATGTGGGTAGATTTCTGAAGCTTACATACCAGTAGTATATGACAAGATATATATATTATCACACAGACGCACAATTGTATCTATCAACATGATTTAAAAAAAGGCTAAATACTACAATACTGTATTGCTATTGAATATGCAATGGGATTTGAATGCTCAGGGATTCTGTATGCTTGTTAGGAGGGTCTGTGCAATGCTGTTGATGGCACTGAAGGTGGCGCTGTCTGGGAATGTCTGGATGAAGTCTTTGCCCTCCTCTATACTGGTAGTGAGCAGAGGGTCCAGGGGCACAGAGCCTGAAATGGGAAACACACACACAATCTGAGGCCTTCGCAACCATTGAAAACAATATACACACACACAACAAGCAGCTAACACACTGGCCTACTTTAGAAAACACACTACGGTGTCTTTTGAGGTCAAAACTTGAAAAGATCAAATGCTGTTAACATTACATGCAAAGGCTGTGTTGATGCAGGCAGCCTAATTTGGATCTTTTGCCAATAATTGGTCTTTTCAGAACTGGATCAGATCTGTTGCCAATAACCGTGAAATATCAGAATTGTCTGCCTGTGTAAACGCAGCCATAGTCTACTACATATGTCTGTCTACCCCAGGGCTCTCCAACCCTCTTCCTGGAGAGCTAGCCTCCTGTAGCTTTTCGCACCAACCTGATTCAGCTTATCAAGCAGCTAATTATTAGATTCAGGTGTGATAGATTAGGGTTGGAGCGAAAACGTACAGGACAGTAGCTCTCCAGAAACAGGGTTGGAGACCCCTGGTCTACCCAGTAGGCTTCACACGGTCTACATTAGCCCATCAATGGCATACAGTTCTCTCAAAACCTCTCCATCCACAGCCATAGCAGTGCTGTAGTTGGCTGTGGACGGTGCTGTAGCCTAAATATGGCTTCTCACCGCTCTGGGCATTAGATACATCAGCCGCTTCATTACTCACCGATTGGTTTCCACTCTTACAAAGCATATGGTCGTTGAGTGTTAATGGTGAAATGGCCATTAATATACCACTTAGATTGATCCCCTATCGCTTTGACTGAAATGTATCAGCTCTAACCCCCAAATCTTACAAGCACTCCACTGCAATGAAGACCAACCATTTTATCAGTGCAGCACTGCTGTAAAATGCCTGCTAAATGGCGACAAGCAGTTTCAGAGGGCTGGAGTCGGTTGGGTTAGAGTGACATCTAGTGGCTGTTCAATGAAATACACGTCATATCCCTAAAAGCCGATTCGGAGGCTCCGTATGGAGGGTGTGAAGAGAGGGCTCCATATAGCTCTACATTGATACGATTGGTTGACGGTAGGTGAGGGCTGTGCATCCTGTATAAACAAACACACTTCCTTGACAACTTCCTTCACATAAGCTCTGCGAAGTGCAAGATGTACGAATGCCCAGATTTCTGCAGAGGCCGCATCACAGGAAATGCTGTATTGCCAATGCAGAAGAGGGAATTACATTTATTTTATTTTAAATATGGCTTTTACCCAAATATACTGATCCTGTCAACTTGGCCAGCTCCTCTCCTCCTCCCTTGGAGAAGATATTACTGCATTCCTGTAAGCAAACACATTATATTAAAATGGTCAGAACTGGCATATGCTGAGATTCTAATATGACAAAATAGTGACACTATACATCTGTAAATTACACTGCTTCAGACTGACGATTGTGTCCAGTGAAATAATGCACATGAAGCTAATCTAAAACTAACTGGAGACCTGTTTGCAACAAGCACTCTATTCCAGCCCAGATGGTGTGTGTGAGTGTCCATGCATATTGGAGTACTCACAGAGCAGTGTGGACACACGAATCCACTCATGTTCTCTACAATCCCCAGGATGCGCAAGCCTGTCTTCTTACAGAACGTGATCTCTCTCCTGACGTCCCCCGTCGATACTGCCTGCACAGAATAACAGCATATCTAAGTACAATATAATGTAATTAATACAATGGATCAACCAGGGGGAGTACAAGTGCACACTTCAGGAGAAGGGTCGATATCTATCAGAACAAAAGGTTTCCTGTTGCCAACATTTAAGACCAACCCCAGCGAAAGCTGCTTTGTTTCTCTTCTAGAGAGGAGGCTGATCACTGATAAAAACGTAGAAAGCAGGAGTTGACACAACTTCCAATCTTTCCTTGTGCTGTACCTGCGGTGTAGTGATCAGAATGGCTCCGTCCACTTTGTGCTGCTTCTTCAGGTTTTCCAGGACGGCCAGGTGCTCGTCTGACGTCCCCGGGGGGGTGTCCACCAGGAGCACGTCCAGTTCCCCCCACGCCACGTCAGACACAAACTGGCCAATCAGAGCTGGGACGTGACCATACGGCAGGTGGTGGGGGAGAGAGAGCCAGAGAACGTGAGAGGATATTGATGAGAAACCACAGTCCCACCCAGTAAGCTCCTACACTCATGTTGATCAAGGGGCGGTTTACTTCAAGCGTCTCAAAGGAGGAGTGCTGATCCTGTGATCTAAATTGTTTTATTTACTGTAGAAGCTCCACCTTGGCTTCTAATAGTCCGATGTAGACTGAGCATACCCGTTTTCTTTGGGCCCCTCCAGACAACTGCTTCGTCTGGGTCCTCCAGCAGGAAGCCTATGGACATGAGCGCCAGGCTCTTCTGGGCATCTGTGTAGACGGGCACCCAGCCCGAGTCACACTGGTGCACCTCTGGCTTGCCCACACTCAGCATGCGGGGGATACTGGGACCACACAGGTCCACGTCCAGGATCCCAACCTGATACACAGACAGACAGACAGACAGACAGACAGACAGACAGACAGACATGTAGGTACGTGTGAACATAGTTATGAGGGCTAAACATTCCACACAGGTCCAAAATACCAACCTGAGAAAAAGATACTGTACAGTCTCACACATACATGGTTGAGCAGATAACTAGGAAATGTGTAATCAGTAACCGATACAGTTACATGACAATAAAAGTAATTAGTAACAAAATCCACTTGATTACTCAAAATGAACAGCATAATCTGGTATTGGTATTTTATTAGTATCCCCATTAGCTGTTGTGAAAGCAGCAGCCACTCTTCCAGGGGGGTGTAGCCCAAACTGTTTGGACGCTACAGACAGAAGTTGGGTAGACTGGCTGTACCGACTTCAGACGGGTCCCAAGACGCTTGTGGGGTAGATAGAGCAAAACAGAACACCATCGTGTCCATGAGTCTCATAATAGTTTGTAGGCTAAACCGTTCAGACGCTACAGACAATTTTATGAAAAGACCGATTTTCGGGATGTCTCATGGTCTGACAAACACCGCTCTAGCTCTGTCACCTTTCACTGCAGATGCAGAAGTGAAACATCGGCGGATGAGGTGGATTGAGACGCAGCCACTGCAAAATATATCTCTAGCTTAAACTGACACATTTTTAAGGGGATTTTTGTATTATGCAAATTTGATTTCCGCTGGGGCGCGGACATCGACTCTAGGGGGATAATACAGAACATTAATAAACAAGAACAGAACATACATTTATAACATCACACATAGCCTACATATCAATACACACACACAAAATATCTAGGTCAAATAGGGGAGAGGTGCTGTGCCGTGAGATGTTGCTTTATATGTTATTTTTTTAACCAGGTCTGCCATTCATTTGAGCAATATGAGATGGAAGGCTCTATATAATACTGTACGCTTTCTTGAATTTGTTCTGGGTTTGGGGACTGTGAAAAGACCCCCGGTGGCATGTCTGGTGGGGTAAGTGTGTGTTTTAGAGCAGTGTGTAAGTTGACTATGCAAACAATTTGGAATTTTCAACACGTTTCATACAAAAATTAGAAGCAATGCAGTCACTCTCTCCTCAACTCTTAGCCAAGGGAGACTGGCATGCATAATATTTATATTAGCCATCTGATTACAATGAAGAGCATGATGGCTTTGTTTAAATGCCAGGTCATTGGTAAAAATAGAAAAGAGTAGAGGGCCTAGCAAGCTGCCCTGCGGTACACCACACCCTACATGTTTGACATTAGAGAGGCTTCCATTAAAGAAAACCCTCTGAGTTCTATTAGATAGATAACTCTGAATCAGCGATATGGCAGAAGCTGAAAAGCCATACAACATAAGTTCTCAACAACAGGTTATGGTCAATAATATGAAAGGCTGCACTTTAATCTAACGGTACAGCTCCCACAATCTTCTTATCAATTTCTTTCAACCAATCAACCGTAATTTGTGTAAGTGCAGTACATGTTGAGTGCCCTTTTCTATAAGCATGCTGAAAGTCTGTTGTCAATTTGTTTACAGAGAATTAGCATTGTTTGTGGTCAAAAAACGTATTCTAACAGTTTGCTAAGAGCTGGCAGCAAGGTGATAGGTCTGCTGTTAGCACCAGTAAAAGCCGCTTTACCACTCTTGGGTAGCGGAATTGCTTTGAGTTCCCTTCAGGCCTGAGGACGAACACCTTCCTCTAAACACAGATTAAAGACATGATAGGAGTGACCATAGAGTCAGCTAGCATCCTCAGTAGCTTTCCATCTAAGTTGTCAATGCCAGGAGGTTTGTCATTATTGATCGATAACAATTTTCTGCCTCTCCCACACTAACTTTACAAAATTCTAACTTACAATGCTTTTATTTTATGCATGAATATGATGGCTCACTGACTGTTAATTGTTGGCATTTCCTGCCTAAGTTTGCCCACTTTGCCAATGAAGTAATCGTTAAAATAAATTGGCAACATCAAATGGTTTTGTGATGAATAAGCCATCTGGGTTGAATTTGTCTTTCTGTCCATAATTTCATTTAAAGTTTTTTTTTCTCTCTCATCATTCTTTATATAATTGATCTTGGCTTCATAATACTGTTTTCTTTTTGTTGAGTTTCTGCAGTAAGTCAGATGTGCAGCCAGACTTATTAGTCACTCCTTTTCCCCCCCAATCTCTCTCAAACATAGTTTTTCAATTCCTCATCAATCGATGGAGCCTTAACAGTTCTAAGAGTCTGTTTCTTAAGAGGTGCATGTTTATCGACAACTGGAAGAAGCAATTTCATATGGATATAGCCACTATACTATGATCACAGCATCCAATGGATACGGTTACAGCTTTAGAACAAAGTTCAACAGTATTAGTAAAAATGTGATCAATACATGTGGATGATGTTGTTCCTGTAGTGTTTGTAAACACCCTGGTAGGTTGATTAATAAACTGAACCAGATTACAGGCACTAGTTACAGTGAGAAGCTTCCTCTTGAGCGGACAGCTTGATGAAAACCAGTCAATATTCAGGTCCCCAAGAAAGTAGACCTCTCTGTTTACATCCCATACCACATTAAGCCTTTCACACACATTATTAAGATACTGACGGTTAACACTTGGTGGCCTATAGCAACACCCCAAAATAATAGGCTTTAGATGAGGCGGGTAAACCAGCAACCACAGCACTTCAATAACACTTGACATGAGATCTTCTCTAAGCATTACAGGGATATGGCTCTGAATATACAGTACCAGTCAAAAGTATGGACACACCTACTCATTCAAGGGTTTTTCTTTATTTTGTACTATTTTCTACATTGTAGACTAATAGTGAAGACATCAAAACCATGAAATAACACATATGGAATCATGTAGTAACCAAAAAAGTATTAAACAAATCAAAATATATTTGATATTCTTCAAAGTAGCCACCCTTTGCCTTGATGACAGCTTTGCACAATCTTGGCATTCTCTCAACCAGCTTTAAGAGGACTGTTTTTTCAACAGTCTTGAAGGAGTTCCCACATATGCTGAGCACTTGTTGGCTGCTTTTCCTTCACTCTGCGGTCCAACTCATCCCAAACCATCTCAATTGGGTTGAGGTCGGGTGATTGTGGAGGCCACGTCATCTGATGGTCAAATAGTCCTTACACAGCCTGGAGGTGTGTTTTTTTGTCCTGTTGGAAAAACAAATGATAGCCCCGCTAAGCGCAAACCAGATGGGTTGGCGTATCACTACAGAATGCTATGGTAGCCATGCTGGTTAAGTGTGCCTTGAATTCTAAATAAATCACTGACTGTGTCACCAGCAAAGCACCATCACACCTCCTCCTCCATGCTTCACGGTGGGAATCACACATGCAGAGCTCATCCGTTCACCTACTCTGCGTCTCACAAAGACACGGCGGTTGGAACCAAAAATCTTACATTTTGACTCATTAGACCAAAAGGACAGATTTCCACCGGTCTAATGTTCATTGCTTGTGTTTCTTGGCCCAAGCAAGTCTCTTCTTATTATTGGTATCCTTTAGTAGTGGTTTCTTTGCAGCAATTCAACCATGAAGGCCTGATTCACGCTTGATGGTTTTTGTGACTGCACTTGAAGAAACGTTCAAAGTTCTTGGAATTTTCCGGATTGACTGACCTTCATGTCTTAAAGTAATGATGGAATGTCATTTCTCTTTGCTTATTTGAGCTGTTCTTGCCATAATATGGACTTGGTCTTTTACCAAATAGGGCTATCTTCTGTATACCACCCCTACCATGTCACAACAAAACTGATTGGCTCAAACGCATTAAGAAGGAAAGAAATTCCACAAATTAACAAGGCACACCTGTTAATTGGAATGCATTCCAGGTCACTGCCCCATGAAGCTGGTTGAGAGAATGCCAAGAGTGTGCAAAGCTGTCATCAAGGCAAAGGGTGGCTACTTTGAAGAATCTCAAATATATTTTGATTTGTTTTAACACTTTTTTGGTTTGATGTCTTCAATATTATTCTACAAAACCCTGGAATGAGTAGGTGTGTCCAAACTTTTGACTCATACTGTGTCTATAACACCTCCCATAAGCATTTCTGTATCTTCTATAGCTGTAATGTCCTTTTATTGATACTGTATCAATGGAATTATCCAAGTGAGTCTCAGAAATGGCTAATATATGTATGTCATTTGATGTTAGAAATAAGTTTCATGAAATCAATAACTTGCTACGGCTACATACAATATATATACAAAAGTATGTGGACACCCCTTCAAAATTAGTGGATTTGTCTATTTCAGCCACACTCATTGCTGACAGGTGTATAAAAATCGAGCACACAGCCATGCAAACTCCATAAACAACATTTGCAGTAGAATGGCCTCACTGAAGAGCTCAGTGACTTTCAACGTGGCACCGCCATTGGATGCCACCTTCCAACAAGTCAGCAAATTTCTGCCCTGCTAGAGCTGCCCCAGCAGTTGGCCACACAAGCTCACAGAACAGCACCACCGAGTGCTGAAGAACGGAAAAATCACCTGTCCTCAGTTTCAACACTCGCTACCGAGGTCCATGCTGCCTCTGGAAGCAACGTCAGCACAAGAACTGTTCGTTGGGAGCTTAATGAAATGAGTTTCCATGGCAGAGCAGCCGCATACAGGCCTAAGATCACCATGCGCAATGCCAAGCGTCGGCTGGAGTGATGTAAAGCTCGCCGCCATTGGACTCTGGAGCAGTGGAAACGCGTTCTAAATAGATAAATCACACCTCACCATCTGGCAGTCCGCAGACAAATCTGGGTTTAACGGATGCCAGGAGAACACTACATGCCCCAATGCATAGTGCCAACTGTAAAGTTTGGTGGAGGAGGAATAATGGTCTGGGGATATTTTTCATGGTTCGGAGTAGGCCCCTTAGTTCCAGTGAAGGGAAATATTAACGCTACAACATTAAATTACATTCTAGACAATTCTGTGCTTCCAATTTTGTGGCAACAGTTTGGAGAAGGTCCTTTCCTGTTTCAGTATGACAATGCCCCAGTGCACAAAGCGAGGTCCATACAGAAATGGTTCGTCGAGATCAGTGTGGAGAAATTTGACTGGCCTGCACAGAGCCCTGACTTCAACCCCATCAAACACTTTTGGGATGAATTGGAACGCCGACTGCGAGCCAGGCCTAATCGCCTAACATCAGTGCCTGACAACACTAATGCTCTTTCGGCTGAATGGAAGCAAGTCCCCGCCGCAATGTTCCAACATCTAGTGGAAAGCCTTCCCAGAGAAGTGAAGGCTGCTGTAGCAGCAAAGGGAGAACCAACGGCATAGCAATGCCCGTGAGTTTGGAATGAGATGTTCGACGAGCAGGTCATGTACTGTATATTAATATAGGCTATTTTCAGCCCTTTCCTTCTCAGAGATAGACATAATATCAAAAAGAACAAAGCAAGATAAAAAAATATATAATTCAGCAGTCCATTAATCAGTTGGTGTGTGTATGTGTGTGTCCTTCCAAACTCATTACATTTAGCCAGCAACTGCTTCCTCAGTTTATGCTGCAGACCGATCACTTCCCTCTCTAACTCTGCCCACCGAACTCACCAGCATCCTTGGGCTGGCTGCATCTTCTCGATACATTCTTTTTTATTTTTTTAACATTAGTCATTTAGCAGGTGTTCTTATCCAGAGGGACTTACAGGAGCAATTAGGGCTAAGAGGGTTAACTTTCGGTTACTGGCGCAACGCTCTTAACCGCTAGTCTACAGTACCCGCCCCCTTAAATGGCATCACTGCTAAAAAGTAAGATTCCCTGTCAAGTTCCAGGAAAAGCTTTTCCAGCCCTCATTCTTGACTATGCAATTATAGGCCTACTATACACCCAGCTACCAAGCAGACTGAGGCCAGTAAAAGAGGAAATTGTCATTTGAACGTTTGACCCACCCTTAAAGCCCGGATCTGCGTTTGCTTTTCACAACAGAGGCCGCCCACTGCTTGTATTGAGAGAGTTATGCTTTTTTTGGAATGAAAACATGGGGGTTTTCTGAGTAATCTTTCAAATTATTGGGCATTCCAGCGGTGTAATTGATCTGCGCATATGCCAGAACCGGGTAGCGCGAGTGAAGTGATTTCGGGAAAAACTGCAAGTATGCATCTTAGTTTTCACATAAAAACGTTATATGTCTGAACTCAGAATCAAATAGTTTACATAAAAACAACACGGTCACTGTGGTAGAATTTTGATTTTGATTGACGATTTTCTTCATTTATCAAAGTCCCATCAGTAGTCTGATTTCAGATGTGTCCATGTAAACACGATAATTAGGGAAATCGTTCTTCTTGCAAAGCATGTAAACATTTTAAACAAACTATTATATTAACCTGACTATCCACAATAACCGCATTATTGTGTATATGTAACAGTACTCATTGTAGATGTGGGATGATTTTGAAAGTCCTGAGACATGGATTGTGTATGTGTGCCATTCAGAGGGTGAATGGGCAAGACAAAAATTGTAAGTGCCGTTGAACAGGGTAGCTGCAAGGCGCACCAGTTTGAGTGTCAAGAACTGCAACGTTGCAGTGTTTTTCATGCTCAACAGTTTCCCATGTGTATCAAGAATGGTCCACCACCCAAAAGAATCCAGCCAACTTGACAACTGTGAGAAGCTTTGGAGCCAACATGGGCCAGCACCCCTGTGGAACGTTTCGACACCTTGTAGAATCCATGTCCCGACAAATTGAGGCTGTTCTGAAGGCAAAAGGAGGTGCAACTCAATATTAGGAAGGAGTTCCTAATGTTTTGTACACTCAGTTTAAATACCTCATGAGCTTAGTTCAACGGGTATACACTAGTTGGTGGTTGAAGATAACCCTCTGGTGGTGTGGGGGCTGTGCTTTGGCAAAGTGAGTGGGGTTATATCCTGCCTGTTTGGCTCTGTCCTGGGGTATCATCGGATGGGGCCACAGTGTCTCCTGACCCCTCCTGTCTCAGCCTCCAGTATTTATGCTGCAGTAGTTTATGTGTCGGGGGGCTAGGGTCAGTCTGTTATATCTGGAGTATTTCTCCAGTGTCCTGTGTGAATTTAAGTATGCTCTCTCTAATTCGCTCTTTCTCTCTCTCGGAGGACCTGAGCCCTAGGACCATGCCTCAGGACTACCTGGCATGATGATTCCTTGCTGTTCCCAGTCCATCTGGCTGTGCTGCTGCTCCAGTTTCAACTGTTCTGCCTGCGGCTATGGAACCCTGACCTGTTCACCGGATGTTCTACCTGTCCCAGACCTGCTGTTTTCAACTCTCTAGAGACTGCAGGAGCGGTAGAGATACTCTTAATGATCGGCTATGAAAAGCCAACTGACATTTACTCCTGAGGTGCTGACCTGTTGCACCCTCGACAACTACTGTGATTATTATTATTTGACCATGCTGGTAATTTATGAACATTTGAACATCTTGGCCATGTTCTGTTATAATCTCCACCCGGCACAGCCAGAAGAGGACTGTCCACCCCTCATAGCCTGGTTCCTCTCTAGGTTTCTTCCTAGGTTTTGGCCTTTCTAGGGAGTTTTTCCTAGCCACCGTGCTTCTACACCTGCATTGCTTGCTGTTTTTATTTATTTAATAAATTTTATCCCCTTTTCTCCCCAATTTTCGTGGTATCCAATCGCTAGTAATTACTATCTTGTCTCATCGCTACAACTCCCGTACGGGCTCGGGAGAGACGAAGGTCGAAAGCCATGCGTCCTCCGAAGCACAACCCAACCAAGCCGCACTGCTTCTTAACACAGCGCGCCTCCAACCCGGAAGCCAGCCGCACCAATGTGTCGGAGGAAACACCGTGCACCTGGCCCCCTCGGTTTGCGCGCACTGCGCCCGGCCCGCCACAGGAGTCGCTGGAGCGGATGAGACAAGGATATCCCTACCGGCCAAACCCTCCCTTACCCGGACGACGCTAGGCCAATTGTGCGTCGCCCCACGGACCTCCCGGTCGCGGCCGGCTGCGACAGAGCCTGGGCGCGAACCCAGAGATTCTGGGGGCGCAGCTAGCACTGCGATGCAGTGCCCTAGACCACTGCGCCACCCGGGAGGCTCTGTTTGGGGTTTTAGGCTGGGTTTCTGTACAGCACTTTGAGATATCAGAATTGATAGTAAGCTTGTTTTACTACAATGTTCAAACAACGTAAATGTAAACAAACACTGTATAGTGTCAAAACATGGTTAAAACTATAATTATGATATCATGGATGGTCAGTCCTTGCATCCATAGCTCTGTCTATGAATTTGAGAGCGGTTACATTTCTCCATCCCCATCCCTTAGCATTTCAGCAAAACGGGGGTGGGGAGAATGCTTTATTATTGTTTAAATTAAGGATTCTAGCTATTATTATCCATATTTATGATATAGCCAATTTTGACTTTGTGGCTGTGGTAACTAGTGACAATCCTCTAGCTGCTACTACTGCCGGCAGACTCAGCAGACAGACAGCAGACCCAGCCAACACGACCCAGCAGACCCAGACAAAGTCACAAATAAAATGGCAAACATTCTCCTGTTCAGAGCCGTGTTAACATTGTTGTCTTTATAATCAAGTTAGCCTGCTAGATACTTGCTATCTAACGTTAGCTGCTAACATTTGTGTGATCGACAATGTAGCTATAAGCAAACCTTTGCTAGCTAGCTTGCTCTTGTATTCAGACTGTTTTGTACTTACTATTAAAAGGAGTCTACTCTAGCTAGCTACAGGGCATAAACCTCACGAGATGCCCTAATGCTTTGTTTCAACTAATGTTAGCTAGCCAGCTAAATCTAGATGTACAGATTGTTGACATGACAGTATGTATGGTTTGTTGTACCCCATTCATAGGTACAAATTGCTTTAGCGCCTATTGACAATGGGATCTTCTGACCAGGGGAGTTTTGTTAATAGCCCTGACGCTTGCTCTAAACATTAAAACACACATCGCTTGCGGTTCAGTTTTGGAAACAAAAGGAACGTATCTTTCATATCAGCGATAAATAATAATAGAAAAGGTTAAACTACTACACACCTTTAAAGGGTTAGGGTTCCCACATGGCCATATTATTGTGCTTCTTTACAGAAAACAGATGGAAGACTACCTGTGCTAATTAGCTATCTGCGTCTCCGAACACCTGTGTGTAAACAGAAGACGGACGCCACAAACGTGTTATCACTGAAAAATCCTGTTGGCTGCAACTGTGTTAAAACCGGTTAGTCTGTACCTTAAGTGTGTATTTTGCATTTGTGCAATTATTTTGATGTAATATGAAAGTAGAGGGATTTATGTTTCTAGAACCGTACCGCAATTGAGAATCGATTCACGTTTAGATTAAGTATTTGGAGTGTTTTGGAACATGTAAGCTCCTTGGACTATAAGGAGTAATGTTAGGCTCCTTTAGTCCATTATTGGGTAGGTTTGTTGATAATGTTAGCCAGCTAGGTGGTTGGCAGGTAATGTTAGATAGCAAGTAGCTAGCAGGCTAACTTGATTATAAAGGCAACAATGTCAACACTGACCTGAACAGGAGAGCGTTGGCCATTTATTTGTGACTTTGTCACTTGTCAGTGCGTGTTGGCTGTGTCTGCTATGTTTGAGTTTGGCAGCAGTAGTAGCAGCTAGAGACCTTCCACTTCCTCTCACTCCACTGGCTTCCAGAGCGAGGCACAACAAACGTTGTTCGAGTGGGTGGGATTTAGCGCAAAGACACATCTTTCCCCAGCACAGCGGCTATGGCTGGGCCAAATCCCCATGTTTTCGTTCAAACAATTTCTTCTCTCTCAAAACACAAGCGTCTTCCGTTGTGAAAAGCAACTGCGGATCTGGGCTTTAACATAACAGAATGGAGCTGTGTTGATCCATCAAAAATGTCCAGTTGATACAAAGATCATGATGACATGTGTGATGATACACGCACACACACACATAGAGATATGAATGTTTTGTCTCCCACCTTCTTGCCTGCGTGTCTTAGGGCCAGGGCTAGCTCTGTGGTGAGGGTGCTCTTGCCCACCCCTCCTTTTCCAGACAGTATCAACACCACATGTTGGACCTGGGCCAAGTTCCCACCTTCTGTGGAGAAACAAGTTAGTAAGTTAGTGAAATATATGGACATGAATGCATGAACAAATACACAGAGAGGGTATGTTCAAGTCCAATTACTGTGAAAGCAGATTATCACTCCATTTAGATATGGACATTTATGACATTTACTAATTTAATGTCCATTAAATCTCTAATTACTGTGTGTTCACTGACACTGAAAGATTCTAAGTATCACTTGTTTCACACTGTTTAACTAGTCAAGTGAAAGTATTGCTTTGCCAGATAACGAATTGCACCATTAGCCTAATTTAGCAAAAATTCGACTTGAATGTAACTAGCTAGCTAACAGTAGCTACTGAACTTCAAGTCGAGTTTTTGCTAAGCACTGCCACCAGTCTTGCACATGACAGCTTCTCGAGCACATTAACCCACTTCCTATAAAGTCAAAAAGACTCAATTATAATTAAGTAATATGTATAAATATTACGGTATCTAGCTAGCTATCGAACAGTTAAGAGCTAGTTGTTAGCTAATTATCTAGATAGAAGCTAACGTTAGCAACGTGAAAACAACGTGACCGTTTCTCGTTCTGACAAAGCTCATAATAGAATGATGCCTTATTTTCAAAGAAAGAAGCTATTTACACATGCATATTAACTGGCAGCGTAATATTGTTTTCATACCATTGGTTTGTTCCATATTAGCTTTATATATCACTTTTTTGTTGTTGTACTGTTGTTGGAGTGTTCCGTATACTTCCGCACTTCGTCACAAGAGCACCAAATATCCAATAGAACGAATGGGATTGCGTGTTGCTCTCGCCTCCAAAAATAAACAACCAATCAGTTGCCTTTGCGTCTAATCTGTTATATGCGCAAGCGTACCGCAAGCGATGCGTTTTAAAGTTCAGGGCTCTTAAACAAAACCGCTGGATGGAAGATACCTTTTCGTGAATAGATGCTAGAGTTAGCTAGCGTCTATGAATAGGCTAGTCCTTGATCATGACTCTCAGTTCCATTACATTATGCAGTGCATTCGGAAAGTATTCAGACCCCTTCCCTTGTTCCACATTTTGTTACGTTACAGCCTTATTCTAAAATTGACTAAATAAAACATGTTCCTTATCAGTCTACACACAATACCCCATAATGACAAAGCAAAAAGATTTTTTTGCTAATAAAAAAATAAAAAAACAGATACCTTATTTACATAAGTATTCAGACTCTTTGCTATGATACTCGAAATTGAGTTCAGATAGTTCCTGTTTCCATTGATTATGCTCAAAGTTTTTACAACTTGATTAGAGTCCACCTGTGGTAAATTCAATTGATTGGACATGATTTGGAAAGGCACACACCTGTCTATATAAGGTCCCACAGTTGACAGTACATGTCACAGCAAAAACTAAGCCATGAGGTCGAAGGAATTGTCCGTAGTGCGCCGAGACAGGATTGTCTCGAGAGAGATCCTTGCCTCCAGTATTTATGCTGCAGTAGTTTGTGTCGGGGGGCTAGGGTCAGTTGGTTATACCTGGAGTACTTCTCCTGTCTTATCCAGTGTCCTGTGTGAATTTAAGTATGCTCTCTCTAATTCTCTCGTTCTCTCTTTCTTTCTCTCTCTCTGAGAACCTGAGCCCTAGGACCATACGTCAGGACTACCGGGCATGATGACTCCTTGCTGTCCCCAGTCCGCCTGGCCTTGCTGCTATTCCAGTTTCAACTGTTCTGCCTGCGGTTACGGAACCCCTACCTGTCCCAGACCTGCTGTTTTCAACTCTTAATGATCGGCTATGAAAAGCCAACTGAGATTTATTCCTGATTATTATTTGACCATGCTTGTCATTTATGAACATTTTGAAAATCTTGGCTCTCTTTAATTTTCTCCTTCTCTCTTTCTTTCTCTCGGAGGACCTGAGCCCTAGGACCATACGTCGGGACTACCGGGCGTGGTGACTCCTTGCTGTCCCCAGTCCGCCTGGCCTTGCTGCTATTCCAGTTTCAACTGTTCTGCCTGCGGTTATGGAACCGCCACCTGTCCCAGACCTGTTGTTTTTCAACTCTTAATGATGGGCTATGAAAAGCCAACTGAAAATTATTCATGATTATTATTTGACCATGCTTGTCACTTATGAACATTTTTGAACATCTTGGCATAGTTCTGTTATAATCTCCACCCGGCACAGCCAGAAGAGGACTGGCCACCCCTCATAGCCTGGTTCCTCTCTAGGTTTCTTCCTAGGTTTTGGCCTTTCAAGGGAGTTTTTCCTAGCCACCGTGTTTCTACACCTGCATTACTAGCTGTTTTGGGTTTTAGGCTGGGTTTCTGTACAGCACTTCGAGATATTAGCTGATGTACGAAGGGCTATATAAAATAAACTTGATTGATTGATTGTATCGAGGCACAAATCTGGGGAAGGGTACTGAATTATGTCTGCAGCAATGAAGGCCTCCAAGAACACAGTGGCCTCCATCATTCTTCAATGGAGGAAGTTTGGAACCACCAAGACTCTTCCTAGTGCTGGTCGCCTGGCCAAGCTGAGCAGGGCCCTAGTCAGGGAGGTGACCAAGAACCTGATGGTCACTCTGACAGAGTTCCAGAGTTCTTCTGTGGACATTGGAGAACCTTCCAGAAGGACAACGATTTCTGCAGCACTCCACCAATCAGGCTTTAATTATAGAGTGGCCAGACCGAAGCCACTCCTCACTAAAATGCACATGACAGCCCGCTTGGTGTTTGCCAAAAGGCACCTAAAGGACTCTGACCATGAAAAACAAGATTCTCTGGTCTGATGAAACCAAGATTGAACTCTATTGCCTGAATGCCAAGCGTCAACTCTGGAGAAATCTTGGCACCATCCCTACAGTGAAGCATGGTGGTGGCAGCATCATGAAGTGGGGATGTTTTTCAGCGGCAGGGACTGGGAGACTAGTCGAGGGATATATAAACGGAGCAAAGTACAGAGAGATCCTTGATGAAAACCTGCTTCAGAGCACTCAGGACCTCAGACTGGGGAAAAGGTTTACTTTCCAACAGGACAACGATCCTAAGCACACAGCCAAGACAAGTCTCTGAATGTTCTTGAGTGGCCCGGACTTGAACCCGATCGAACATCGCTGGAGAGACCTTAAAATAGCTGTGCAGCGATGCTCCCCATCCAACCTGACAGAGCTTGAAAGGGTCTGCAGAGAAGAATAGGAGGAATTCCCAAAATACAGGTTTGCGAAGCTATAACATCACACCCAGACTTGAGGCTGTCATCACTGCCAAAGGTGCTTCAACAAAGTCCTGAGTAAAGGGTCTGAATACTTATGTAAATGTGATTTTTCCGGGGTATTGTGTGTAGATTGATGAGGGGAAAAATTTAATACATTTTAGAATGAGGCTGTTATGTAACAAAATGTTGAAAAAGTCTAGGTCTGAATACTTTCCGAATGCACTATACAGTTGAAGCTGGAAGTTTACATACACCTTAGTCAAATACATTTCAACTCAGTTTTTCACACTTCCTGACATTTAATCCTTGTAACAATTTCCTGTCTTAGGTCAGTAAGGATCACCACTTTATTTTAAGAATGTGAAATGTCAGAATAATAGTAGAGAGAATGATTTATTTCAGCTTTTATTTCTTTCATCACATTCTCAGTGGGTCAGAAGTTTACATACACTCAATTAGTATTTGGTAGCATTGCCTTTAAATTGTTGAACTTGGGTCAAATGTTTCGGGTAGCTTTCCACAAGCTTCCCACAATAAGTTGGGTGAATTTTGGCCCATTCCTCCTAACAGAGGTGGTGTAACTGGGTCAGGTTTGTAGGCCTCCCTACTCGCAGACACTTTTTCAGTTCTGCCCACAAATGTTCTATGGGATTGAGGTTAGGGCTTTGTGATGGCCACTCCAATACCTTGACTTTGTTGTCCTTAAGTCATTTTGCCACAGCTTTGGAAGTATGCTTGGGGTCATTGTCCATTTGGAAGACCCATTTGCGACCAAGCTTCAACTTTCTGACTGATGTCTTGAGATGTAGCTTCAATATATCCACAATCTTCCTACCTCATGATGCCATCTATTTTGTGAAGTGCACCAGTCCCTCCTGCAGCAAAGCACCCCACAACATGATGCTGCCACCCCGGTGCTTCACGGTTGGGATGGTGTTCTTCGGCTTGCAAGCCTCCCCCTTTTCCTCCAAACATAACGATGGTCATTATGGCAAAACAGTTCTATTTGTGTTTCATCAGACCAGGGGACAAAAAGTACGATGTTTGTCCCCATGTGCAGTTGCAAACCTTAGTCTGGCTTTTTTATGGTGGTTTTGGAGAATTGGCTTCTTCCTTGGTGAGCTGTCTTTCAGGTTATGTCGATATAGGACTCATTTTACTGTGGATATAGATACTTTTGTATCTGTTTCCTCCAGCATCTTCACAGGGTCCTTTGCTGTTGTTCTGGGATTGATTTGCACTTTTCACACCAAAGTACGTTCATCTCTAGGAGACAGAACGCGTCTCCTTCCTGAGCAATATGACGGCTGCGTGGTCCCATGGTATTTATACTTGCGTACTATTGTTTGTACAGATGAACGTGGTACCTTCAGGCGTTTGGAATTTGCTCCCAATGATGAACCAGACTTGGGAAGGTCTACAATTTTTTTCTGAGGTCTTGGCTGATTTCTTTTGATTTTCCCATGATCTCAAGAAAAGAGGCACTGATTTTGAAGGTAGGGCTTGAAATACATCCACAGGTACACCTCCAATTGACTCAAATTATGTCGATTAGCCTATCAGAAGCTTCTATAGCCATGACATAATTTTCTGGAATTTTCCAAGCTGTTTAAAGGCACTGTCAACTTAGTGTATGTAAACTTCTGACCCACTGGAATTGTGATACAGTGAATTATAAGTGAAATAATCTGTCTGTTAACAATTGTTGGAAAAATGACTTGTCATGCAGAAAGTATCCGAACACCTGTGTGTAAGCGTAACAGAGGAAATGTTTCAGGTTTTTGCCGTTGGGTGCACAGGGTGTATGCGCATAGCATGGAAACTACTTGATGCTGTTAAGGAAGCTTTGAGGCCACATACTACAAGTGCGGTCATGCAGCCTTGGCCTCTATTGAATTTCGCGATTATGATTTCTGTACCTACCGTAGAACCCTTTCCCCCACTCTCATGTGAATTTTAATGACTGCAGATGTTGCATTTGCTTTAAAACAAACGTTTAAATGTTGCTTATGCTTTGGCCCTTGACGTTCAAGAACGCCACCTTTCTCATTTTGTCTATAAAGGTAATTCATTTCTCTTGCATATTTCCTGATGTTCATAAAGGTAAACTTAAAAATATATATTTTTGTAATAGTATGAAATTTTGACAATATTGTCAAATAAATATTTACTGTCTGTTCTGAATTCTCATGCTTTATCTAACCAGGGTAATGAGAACATGCATCAATAAGTTAATACTGCCACAAATGACACCTACATAAAGCCACAAAACGATCTCTACCAGAATGTTATATCTACCCTATTTAGATAGGCAAGTTAGCATAGACTCCTCCCTTTTAGCACACTTATCCAATCAGTGCTAGGTGTGGGCGTGTAAGGGTATTGTTGATGTTCGACATGCAGGGAACTAGGTCATAGAGCAAGTTGCACCTGTCACACTCAGGAGTCTGGTATAGAAGACCTAACATGCAAGATAGTTCATAAGAAGCCAACTATAAGGTAGGAACCTTTTCCTGGTTTAATGAAAGTAGGGGGGCAGGTAGCCTAGCGGTTAAGAACGTTGGACAAGGCACTTAACTATAATTGCTCCTGTAAATTGCTCTGGATAAGTCCGTCTGCTAAATTACTGAAATTTAAATGGCTATTGTGTTATATATTTGACAGTCCTTAGATATCAGTTAAGTATAGCCAGCCTATGGCTTTTATGTGAATCAAAAATGTCAACTTTAACAGTGTACAATGACAAATTACACTTTTGGTTCAACTAACTGTATTACTATGTAATGAATATGTAGGAAATCATTAGGGACTTATGGGTTGGAAAACCAATATTTACTTAAATTCAGGGGGAAACTACTTACATATAAATGTTTACTAAATAACCCATTGCATCTTGGACATAAGGAAGTAAGCTAAGAGCAATTCAAACTTGGCTCTGAATAAAAATGTATTTAGAAAATGAACAAACTATGTGATTGGTGCTCATGCATGAAAAGAAATGGGTTGAACTTGTATCCAGATAACATATATTAGATTTTGATTGACGTGGAGCCATGGATGCAGCCTGCGTTACTCAGATGACGGTGATAGAGTATATAGGCTAAGCACTGTTAAAGTGAGGCGCGTCAGACTCCCTTATCTAAACCATTGGCAATTATCTGGTGCACCTGTTTGGACAGCAGTCTACCCAGCTGCTACCTGTTTTCTGTGGAAACATTAGGCCTAAGCAAGGCGTGCCATCAGTTGCAGATTCCATGTCAGCTCAACTCCTCTGAGCATACATTATTTGACCCCAAATCAAATCCTTATCATCGGGACATAAGTGGGCCTCCACCCCCAACCCCCATCCCTTTCCCCCAACCCCACCCAGGGGCTCAATCATTTATGATCACATCACTCAATGCAGTCAGTGGGTCAAAAAACATTATCACTGTTGACCTCGTGAACCGGCTCACAGACTGCAGACTCGCTGCCAAAGTGGCACACTAGAAGGCATGTTGGATTTAAAGGTCAAACTTACATGTGGAAACAGTCCATATGGAGCAACAATACTTCAACCTCAGACAAGGGAGAATATGGGTTAGCAACTCCAGAGTTCAGTTTGTGTGTTTTTCTGTGGAGCCTATATGTTTCAAGCAGGCTAGGGGTCAGTTCTATTTAAATTCAGGAAGCTAACTGAAATTCCATTTCAATTCAGATAAATTCCAATTTCAGACATTTTAAACTTCCCATCGTTAAATCAACGTTGACTTCTCTGTAAAAACGGACTTTTGCACAAAGCAGCTATTTTGACCACTTCCCCAAAAAGTTAAACAAAAACTTAGAGCACATAACATCTTTACCTATTTTTCTGCTATTCAAATCTGGAATCAGATTATAAAAATATAATACCAATCCAGAGATACAGCTATTTAAGTAACCATATCAACTACTTTTTCTCACAACTTTTAGATAAAACTGAAATTTTGACCACTTTCCCAACAAGGTAGACAAATATCTTCTATCAAGCAAGAGATACAGCTGTTTTAGTAACCACATCAAATACTTTTAAGCTAACTTCCCACTGTTGAATTAAAGTTGGAATCCGTTGCTGTGAAACTACCACGTCCGTATGCAATATTACAACAACAAATAGGTTACTTCAACCAACAAACACTGTTTCATTCCCTCAGACATCCTTACACATTATGCACACGCGATAGAACAGCAGAGTATGTACTACAATTTTTATTACATTGCTGGATGCTCATCTCCTTTTTTATATATTTTTTTACCCCCCTTTTCTCCCCAATTTCGTGATTACGATCTTGTCTCATCGCTGCAACTCCCCAACAGGCTCGGGAGAGGCAAAGGTCGAGTCATGCGTCCTCCGAAACATGACCTGCGAAACCACGCTTCTTTAACTTCTTTAACACCAACTCGCTTAATCCGGAAGCCAGCCGCACCAATGTGTCGGGGGAACACCATTCAACTGATGATCATTGTCAGCTTGCAGGCGTCCGGCCCGCCACAAGGAGTCGCTAGAGTGCGATGAGACAAGTAAAGCCCCCCCCCCCCCCGGCCAAACCCTCCCCTAACCCGGACGACGCTGGGCCAATTGTGCGCCGCCCTATGGGACTCCCGGTCACGGCCGGTAATGACACAGCCTGGATCGAACCCCAAGTTGTAGTGACGCTGCAACACTGCGATGCAGTGCCTTAGACTGCTGCGCCACTCCGGAGGCCATCATTTCTTCCTTTTTAAAGAACAAAACGATAACAATAACAAATGCGCAGTAGCTCTGTTTCGCCTGTTACGATTTCAACTGGGGAAGCACATAAAACTGATTATAATCTGGGTAGTTTGGGTCATGGATGCTGAATGGCTTAAACAGTATTAAACAATATATATAAGTATGATACAAAAAAACTCTTACTATTGTTGGTAACCAGTTAATAATAGCAGTAAAACACCTCGGGGGTTTATGGTATACTCTGCTTCGTGTCGCGCATAAGAACAGCCCTTAGCCGTGGTGTATTTAAGCAATAAGGCCCAAGGGTTGTGGTATATGGCCAATATACCACGGCTAAGTGCTGTTCTTAGGCAGGATGCAAAGCAGAATTATTATTAAGCAATAAGGGATGGGGGGGTGTGGTATATGGCCAATATACCACAGCTAAGGGCTGTTCTTAGGCAGGACACGAAACTGAGTTATAATTAAGCAATAAGGCACGAGGAGGTGTGGTATATGGCAATTATACCAAGGCTAAGTCCTGTTCTTATGCACGACGCAACGTGGAGTGCCTGGATACAGCCCCTAGTCATGGTATATTTGTAAGGATCGACGCTGGTAGACGAGAAACAAGTACAGGGATTTAACATTTTAATTAGCAACGGACATGGAACAGGACAGGACTGCGTCTGGACATGAACACATAACGACATTAATGCTGACACATGGAACAAACTGAGGAGCAGACAGAAAAAGGGAAGGCAATCAACAAAGTGAAAGAGTCCAGGTGAGTCCAGTTTTTGCTGATGCGCATAATGACGGTGTCACGATCGTCTTCGTGAGAGAGAGAGGACCAAGGCGCAGCGTGTGCAAAATACATCTCTTTATTTTGGAAGAGAGAAAAAAACACGAAACGAACACTATACACAAACTAACAAAACAACAAACGACCGTGAAGCTAAATAACGTAAGTGCACAGACAAGCAACAAACGTTCCACATAGACAACACCCCACAAAAGCCTACTGCCTATGGCTGCCTTAAATATGGCTCCCAATCAGAGACAATGAATGACAGCTGTCTCTGATTGAGAACCAATCTAGGCAGCCATAGACATAACTAGACAACACTACTCTACTCTGCCCCATACACATACAACACCCCTAGACATTACAAAACACATACCTTCCCCATGTCACACCCTGACATAACTAAAAAAACATAAAGAAAACAAAGAATACTAAGGCCAGGGCGTGACAGATGGTGACAGGTGTGCGTAATGAAGGGCAGCCTGGCGCCCTCGAGCACCAGAAAGGGAGAGCGGAAGCAGACGTGACAATATTGGCCATATACCACAAACCCCCGAGGTGCCTTATTGTTATTATAAACTGGTTACCAACGTAATTAAAATATTTTTGGGGTCATATCCGTGGTATGGTATGGTTTGACATACCACGGCTTTCAGCCAATCAGCATTCAGGGTTTGAACCACGCGTTTATAATGACCATTAGCCTACCATTTAGCCAACCTATCTACAACAGTAATTATTACTGCTGCAGTGTACTGCTACAACTACTAGGCCTACTACTACCACTGTCAATACTAGCCTACTTCTACTACTGGCCTACAGTCACTATTGCAACAGTCACTATTTCCACCACTACTGCAGCAGTGCTGTAAAGTACTTTAGTAAAAAACTAAAGTACTACTTTGCGGTATCTGTACTTTACTTTACTATTTATAGTTTGGACTACTTTCACTTCACTACATTCCTAAAGAAAATAATGTACTTTTTACTCCATACAATTTCCCTGACACGCTAAATAATTAATTACATTTTGAATGCTTAGAAGGACAGGAAAATGGTCCAATTCATGCACTTATCAAGAGAAGGTCATCCCTACTGCCTCTGATCTGGCGGACTCACTAAACACACGTGATTCATTGGTAAATGATGTCGGAGTGTTGTAGTGTGCCCCTGGCTATCCGTAAAAAAAGAAAAAAAGATGGTGCTGTCTGGTTTGCTTAGTATAAGGAATTCGAAATTATTTATACTTTTACTTTTGATACATAAGTATATTTAAAACCAAATAATTTTAGAATTTTACTCAAGTAGTATTTTACTGGGTGACTTTCACCTTGAGTCATTTTCTATCAGGGTAGGTTTATTTTACTAAAGTGGAATAGTAAAATAAGTGGTGTGTGTATATATACAGTGGGGAGAACAAGTATTTGATACACTGCCGATTTTGCAGGTTTTCCTACTTACAAAGCATGTAGAGGTCTGTCATTTTTATCATAGGTACACTTCAACTGTGAGAGATGGAATCTAAAACAAAAATCCAGAAAATCACATTGTATGATTTTTAAGTAATTCATTTGCATTTTATTGCATGACATAAGTATTTGATACATCAGAAAAGCAGAACTTAATATTTGGTACAGAAACCTTTGTTTGCAATTACAGAGATGTTTCCTGTAGTTCTTGACCAGGTTTGCACACACTGCAGCAGGGATTTTGGCCCACTCCTCCATACAGACCTTCTCCAGATCCTTCAGGTTTCGGGGCTGTCGCTGGGCAATACGGACTTTCAGCTCCCTCCAAAGATTTTCTATTGGGTTCAGGTCTGGAGACTGGCTAGGCCACTCCAGGACATTGAGATGCTTCTTACGGAGCCACTCCTTAGTTGCACTGGCTGTGTGTTTCGGGTCGTTGTCATGCTGGAAGACCCAGCCACGACCCATCTTCAATGCTCTTACTGAGGGAAGGAGGTTGTTGGCCAAGATCTCGCGATACATGGCCCCATCCATCCTCCTCGTCCTGTTCCCTTTGCAGAAAAGCATCCCCAAAGAATGATGTTTCCACCTCCATGCATCACGGTTGGGATTGTGTTCTTGGGGTTGTACTCATCCTTCTTCTTCCTCCAAACACGGCGAGTGGAGTTTAGACCAAAAAGCTCTATTTTTGTCTCATCAGACCACATGACCTTCTCCCATTCCTCCTCTGGATCATCCAGATGGTCATTGACAAACTTCAGATGGGCCTGGACATGCGCTGGCTTGAGCAGGGGGACCTTGCGTGCACTGCAGGATTTTAATCCATGACGGCGTAGTGTGTTACTAATGGTTTTCTTTGAGACTGTGGTCCCAGCTCTCTTCAGGTCATTGACCAGGTCCTGCCGTGTAGTTCTGGGCTGATCCCTCACCTTCCTCATGATCATTGATGCCCCACGAGGTGAGATCGTGCATGGAGCCCCAGACCGAGGGTGATTGACCGTCATCTTGAACTTCTTCCATTTTCTAATAATTGCGCCAACAGTTGTTGCCTTCTCACCAAGCTGCTTGCCTATTGTCCTGTAGCCCATCCCAGCCTTGTGCAGGTCTACAATTTTATCCCTGATGTCCTTACACAGCTCTCTGGTCTTGGCCATTGTGGAGAGGTTGGAGTCTGTTTGATTGAGTGTGTGGACAGGTGTCTTTCATACAGGTAACGAGTCCAAACAGGTGCAGTTAATACAGGTAATGAGTGGAGAACAGGAGTGCTTCTTAAAGAAAAACTAACAGGTCTGTGAGAGCCGGAATTCTTACTGGTTGGTAGTTGATCAAATACTTATGTCATGCAATAAAATGCAAATGAATTACTTAAAGATCATACAATGTGATTTTCTGGATTTTTGTTTTAGATTCCATCTCTCACAGTTGAAGTGTACCTATGATAAAAATTACAAACCTCTACATCAGGGGTGTCAAACTCATTCCACGGAGGGCCTTGTGTCTGCAGGTTTTTGGTCTTTCCTTTCAATAAAGCCCTAGACAACCAGGTGTGGGGAGTTCCTAACTAATTAGTGATGTTAATTCATCAATCAAGTACAAGGGTGGAGCGAAAACCCGCAGACACTCGGCCCTCCATGGAATGAGTTTGACACCTGTGCTCTACATGCTTTGTAAGTAGGAAAACCTGCAAAATCGGCAGTGTGTACTTGTTCACCCCACTGTATATATATATATATATATATATATATATATATATATATATATATATATATATATATATATATATATAGGGTACTTTTTCCACCTCTGTACTGCAGTCACTACTTCTGCTGTTACTTACCCCCACACTAGACTCCAACAACTTCTACAAAAAATACTTTTGGACAGCTGAAGCAAATCCCACAATTTTTCTTGAAAAATTACCCTTTCTAGTTTCAGTTTAATTCCTGAATCGACTGAATTGAAATGGCATTGACCCCAAACCTTTGTTTCAGTGCTGTCTCAAGGACTAGTTTTGGGCTCCCGAGTGGCGCAGCGGTCTAAGGCACTGCATCTCAGTGCAAGAGGCGTCACAATAGTACCTGGTTCGATTCAAAGCTGTATCACATCTGGTCGTGATTGGGAGTCCCATAGGGCGGCGCACAATTGGTCCAGCGTCGTCTGGGTTTGGCCGGAGTAGGCCGTCATTGTAAATTAGAATTTGTTCTTAAACTGACTTGCCTAGTTAAATAAAAATAGTTGGCATCTTGTATTGCCCGTAGGGGTGAAAGAGGATACAATCGACCTAGTTTGTATAATGTTTGAAGTGAGATATTTGAAATGAACACTTGCTCAGTGCTGTCTCCCTTTCAGTATTTGAAAAACAATCTTGTGTCATTTCTTATGCCAAATGGCATCCCTATCTGGATCATGTGACCCAAATAAACCAATAAAATCAATGTTGTTTCCAAATATAATATATGCTACATCACTGCCATTGATATTTCATCTTCACCACTACATGCGACTGAGTATTTTAACTGATCATATCGTTCCCACCAGCAGGGCATATAAATGATTCAAGTTCAAGTAGCTTTGTCAAGTTGAACGTGTGTAGTGTGATCTTCGAAACATATTTAGCCTAGTTTCAAGTAGGGCAATGGGATGCACATGTCTGCCAACATAAGTTCACCATGCTGAAATTGTGGGATATAGGTTATAAAATTATATTACTAGTGTTCTATGACAATCCTTTGTATTGTATATTATGAATGTTAAATGAAATATATTTGTGATTTTTCCTTCCTGTCTCTTTAGAGCGGCAATGCTACAGAGAAGCAGGAACAGCCAAGCTCCGCGCTACGTGTGGAGCGACATCCGACGAGACATTGACACCGTGGTACTGGTGAATGACAGAGAGGAGTGGGGCGACGAACACACACAGGTGAGAACCGGGAGAAGGGGGATGGATGGAAATGGGGGAGAGAGAGTAGGTTATATTTACCATTGTAAATAAACCTTGTATTTATGTTTTTTTATTTTCCCATTGGTACTTTAACTATTTGCACATCATTACAACACTGTATATAGACATAATATGACATTTGAAATGTCTTTATTCTTTTGGAAATATTGCAAGTGTAATGTTTACTGTTCATTTTTTATTGTTTATTTCACTTTTGTTTATTATCTATTTCACTTGCTTTGGCAATGTAAAACATATGTTTCCCATGCCAATAAAGCCCTTATATTGAATTGAGAGGGTGTGGGGGAATGAGAGGGAGTGGGGTAGTGAGAAAGATGGAGTGGGGGAGTAAGAGAGATGGAGTGATAGAGATGGAGTGAGAGAAAGAGACAGAGGGAGGAGTGGGGGATGGAGAAAGGAGGAGTGCAGTGGTGAGATGTAAAAGGAGGGAGGAGTGGCGCGAGGACTACAGATGGTTCTAAAAAATAAAGAATAGAAAGGGTAGAGTGATGAAAGGTAAGAGTGTGGAAGTGTGTGTGTGTTTGGGGCAGACCCAGAGAGGAGTTAGGGTAGAGAGGGGGTGATAAGAGTTGAAAGAGCAATGGGAGAATGCTGAGACTGAGAGAGAACACGAGGCCGCGGCATGATCGAAAATATGACCTTGTTAGAGCCAGTAGTTTTCCATGATGGATTCAACTGTCTCAAAATGGCTGTGTCTACTGAATGGGGACTCCTAAGGCATGGATGGTCTGTATTTTTGGCACAGGTCTATTTTTAAATGTTGGCATACCCTGCTTACGCTCCAATGGGAATGCAAGGGCCTCTCTTTAGGGAAAGGGTCAACCTATAGAAGCTTTAAAGAACCTGAACGAGCTCGGTGCTTAAGTTGAGGTAACCGACTGAGGAAAGGTTGCAGTGCACGGTATTTCCAGACGTTTCTCAAATAGGACCTACTAAGCTAGTTTTTGGTTTTGTCTTAATTTAAGCCAAGCTAGTCGGTTTTTGTTTTTTGTATTCTTTTTTTTCTTTCTGAAAGCGATCCGATTGCGAATTCCTCAGATTCTCACAAATTAGTCTTCTCAAGTGTGGTTCAGTCTACCTGTTCTCTCAGTTAAAACTAGGCACATTCTCAAATGTCCTACTCAGTATCCTTGACCATCTCTGTCTATCCCATGTGCGTCAATCAGATCAGTGACTCGGACTCAGAAGTGGATTACCTGGCCGTCACCCCGGAGGTGACAGACATTGTGTCTGACACGGTGCCTGTGACAGGGGAGTCCTACTGTCACTGTGACGCCCAGGAGGAAACAAGCCCTGGGGCTCTGCTGCAGGGTTTCCAGCCCCTCAACGACTGCCTGTGTGGAGAGGAGGACCAGGGTGTGTAGTGGGAAGGATAGGAACTATGGATCTGTGTTTGTCTTTCACTTAGTCTGGTCTGTGTTTACTGTATAGGTGAATGAATAATTGTATTTTCTTTGTACTGTCAAGCAATGCATTTGTATGTCCACGTTTTGAATGGATGTGGAGCTATTATGTATATGAGCATGCACAGTATAGCTTAAACAGTGTACCTGGAAAATGTAGCAGGTGTTATCAATGGATGGGTCATGAATTAGTGTGGATAACCATCATATTGTCTCTCTGCAGGTTTTGACTGGGTGTGGGATGAGGGCGTTAAGTCCAATGCAGCAATCCTGAGCTGTGACAACCGCAAGGTGAGCTTCCACTCTGAGTACAGCTGTGGCACAGCCGCCATCCGTGGCACCAAGGAGCTGACAGATGGACAGCACTTCTGGGAGATCAAGATGACGTCACCCGTCTATGGCACAGACATGGTACGTACGCAAAAAACCTCCAGGTCAGGAATTACCCTAAGTGGGTTAACCTTAACCCTTACATGTTTACAGATACTGTAGGCCCATAGTGTAGCTACAGTATAGACAGGGGTCGAATTGTTGAAAGTTAACAAGTATCGTGGAAATTCAACGAAAGTCTGTAGGAATGTTGAACATGTAGAGACTTGTTAACTAAACTTAAGGCTACACGATATTGTACTCCCGATGGCGTTTTCATTGATATCCCAAATGATGAAGTTCTAAACCGAAAATTCAACCACCCCCCGAGACTGAGTCGGAAACTGGCTCTGTTTCCCTGTCTATCTTGTCTCAGGTGAGACTTTATTATGGACAGAGTACTCCATCTACAGTGGACTGATAGACAGTGCCAGCCCAGTTATAATACATGTTGATACCAGAAAGTTTCTCTCTTCCCTTCTGTATTGGCCGATGTATTTTATAAATTTGGCGCATTACATGTTAATCTTAAAATAAGAGGCATTTAATAAGTGTGAAGCAGAAAGTGCATATCCGACAAAAATTGTTAATAAATATATAGGGTAACATTGTTAGTGTAGACTAAAATGAAAACAATGCCTTCCAATATGGAGAAAGTTATCATGTTTGTTTTTAAACCTTACAATAGGGGTAAAAGCAGAACATTGTTTGAGAGTGATCCGTGTGTATTAGCAGTAGTGAATGAGGGCTGTCTGTGGGGCTTTCCCATGGTACTGTTACTTGCCCTCACTGCTGTACCCAGGGAGGAGGAAGCTGGGGGGGTCCTGGGGCATGACCCCCGTGGGAGATTTGTTTTGTAAAAGCAGCTGTTAGTTGGTCAATTCTGAGCATTCCTGGGAGGCTTTGTCACGTTCCTGACCGGTTTTCTGTTATTTTGTATGTGTTTGACGGTCAGGGCGTGAGTTTGGGTGGGCAGTCTATGTTATGTGTTTCGTGTTGGTTAATGGGTGACCTGATATGGTTCTCAATTAGAGGCAGGTGGTTTTCATTTCCTCTGATTGAGAGCCATATTAAGGTAGGTGTTTTCACATTGTTTGTTGTGGGTGGTTGTCTCCTGTGTCTGTGTCTATGTACGTTGCGCCACACGGGACTATTTCGGTTTGTTTGTTTGTTCGTTCGGTTTATGTAGTCTGTTCCTGTTTCATGCGTTCTTCGTGTCATGTAAGTTCTTATGTTCAGGTTCGTCTACGTCGTTTTTTATTTTTGTTAGTTATTCAAGTATAGTTCGTTTTTGTCTTGTTCAATAAATATCATGTCATATCACGAAGCTGCATTTTGGTTCAATCCCTGCTCCTCCTCTTCGGATGAAGAGGAAGAGGAATGCCGTTACAGAACCACCCACCGAACCAGAACCAAGCAGCGTGAATTCGAGCAGTGGCCTGCTACACAGGATTATTGGAGTTGGGAGGAAATATTGGACGGAAAAGGTCCATGGGCACAGCCGGGAGAATATCGCCGTCCCAAAGCTGAGCTGGAGGCAGCGAAAGCAGAGAGGCGGCGATATGAGGAGGCAGCAAGGAGACGTGGCTGGAAGCCGGAGAATCAAGCTCAAGACCGGAGATATGAAGGTACGCGGCTAGCAAGGAAGCCCGAGAAGAAACCCCAAAAATGTCTTGGGGGGGGGAGCTAAGAGGTAGTGGGCCAAGGGCAGGTAGGAGACCTGCGCCCACTTCCCAGGCTAACCGTGGAGAGCGGGAGTACGGGCAGACACCGTGTTACGCAGTAGAGCGCACGGTGTCTCCTGTACGTGTGCATAGCCCGGTGCGGGTTATTCCACCTCCCCGCACTGGTAGGGCTAGATTGAGCATTGAGCCAAGTGCCATGAAGCCGGCTCTACATATCTGGCCACCAGTACGTCTCCTTGGGCCGGCTTACATGGCACCAGCCTTACGCATGATGTCCCCGGTTCGCCTACATAGCCCGGTGCGGGTTATTCCACCCCCCCCGCACTGGTAGGGCGACGGGGAGCATTCAACCAGGTAAGGTTGGGCAGGCTCAATGCTCAAGGGAGCCAGTACGCCTGCATGGTCCGGTATTTCCGGCGCCACCTCCCCGCCCCAGCCCAGTACCACCAGTGCCTACACCACGCACCAGGCTTCCAGTGCGTTTCCAGAGCCCTGTTCCTCCTCCACGCACTCTCCCTATGGTGCGTGTCTCCAGCCCAGTGCCTCCAGTTCCGGCACCACGCACTAAGCCACCTGTGCGTCTCCAGAGCCCTGTACACACTGTTCCTTCTCCCCGTACTCGTCCTGATGTGCGTGCCCTCAGCCCGGTACCACCAGTTCCGGTACCACGCACCAGGCCCAAGGTACGCTTTGAGAATTCAGTGTGCCCTGTCCCTGCTTCCCGCACTAGCCTGAAGGTGCGTGTCCTTAGCCCGGTGCCTCCAGTTCCGGCACCACGCACCAGGTCTACAGTGCGCCTTATCCGGCCAGAGCCATCAGTCTCCCCAGCGTCATCTGAGCCATCCGTCTCCCCAGCGCCATCTGAGCCATCCGTCTCCCCAGCGCCATCTGAGCCATCCGTCTCCCCAGCGCCATCTGAGCCATCCGTCTCCCCAGCGCCATCTGAGCCATCCGTCTCCCCAGCGCCATCTGAGCCATCCGTCTGCCCAGTGCCGTCTGAGCCATCCGTCTGTCCCGAGCCATTAGAGCCGCCCGTCTGTCCCGAGCCGTCAGAGCCGTTCGTCAGTCAGGAGCCGCTAGAGCCATTCGTCAGACAGGATCTGCCAGAGCCGCCAACCAGACAGGATCTGCCAGAGCCGCCAACCAGACAGGATCTGCCAGAGCCGCCAACCAGACAGGATCTGCCAGAGCCGCCAACCAGACAGGATCTGCCAGAGCCGCCAACCAGACAGGATCTGCCAGAGCCGCCGGTGAGCCATGAGCGTCCAGAGCCGTCGGCCAGCCATGAGCGTCCAGAGCCGTCAGCGAGCCATGAGCGTCCAGAGCCGTCAGCGAGCCATGAGCGTCCAAAGCCGTCAGCCAGCCATGAGCGTCCAGAGCCGTCAGCCAGCCATGAGCGTCCAGAGCCGTCAGCCAGCCATGAGCGTCCAGAGCCGTCAGCCAGCCATGAGCGTCCACAGCCGTCAGCCAGCCATGAGCGTCCAGAGCCGTCAGCCAGCCATGAGCGTCCAGAGCCGTCAGCTAGCCATGAGCGTCCAGAGCCGTCAGCCAGTCATGAGCTGCCCCTCAGCCCAGAGCTGCCATTTATCCAGAACTGCCCCTCAGTCCAGAGCTGTCTCTCTGTCCAGAGCTGCCCTTCAGTCCGGAGTTGCCCCTCTATCCTGAGCTACCTCTCTATCCTGACCTACCTCTCTGTCCTGAGCTATCTCTACCTTATCCCGGTGCTGCCACTTGTCCCGGTGCTGCCCCTTATCTTAAGGTTACCCTTTAAATTAAGTGGGTGTAAAATGAGGGTGGTCATTCTAAGGGGGAGACGTAAGCTGGGATTGACTATGGTGGGGTGGGGACCTCGCCCAGAGCCTGAGCCACCACCGTGGTCAGACGCCCACCCAGACCCTCCCCTAGACTTTTGGTGGTGCGTTCGGAGTACGCACCTTGAGGGGGGGGTTATGTCACGTTCCTGACCGGTTTTCTGTTATTTTGTATGTGTTTGACGGTCAGGGCGTGAGTTTGGGTGGGCAGTCTATGTTATGTGTTTCGTGTTGGTTAATGGGTGACCTGATATGGTTCTCAATTAAAGGCAGGTGGTTTTCATTTCCTCTGATTGAGAGCCATATTAAGGTAGGTGTTTTCACATTGTTTGTTGTGGGTGGTTGTCTCCTGTGTCTGTGTCTATGTACGTTGCGCCACACGGGACTATTTCGGTTTGTTTGTTCGTTCGCTCGGTTTATGTAGTCTGTTCCTGTTTCATGCGTTCTTCGTGTCATGTAAGTTCTTATGTTCAGGTTCGTCTACGTCGTTTGTTATTTTTGTTAGTTATTCAAGTATAGTTCGTTTTTGTCTTGTTCAATAAATATCATGTCATATCACGAAGCTGCATTTTGGTTCAATCCCTGCTCCTCCTCTTCGGATGAAGAGGAAGAGGAACGCCGTTACAGGCTTAGGCCTATGACCGGGGTGGAAATAAAATAAAATCACAGGTTATCGGCGGATGCGATGGATTGCGACGCAGCCCATTAAAAAAAAAACATATCTCCAGTTTAAACTAACGTATTTTGATGGGATTTTTAAAAATTAAGCCAACTACATTTCTGCAGGGGCACGGACATCGACTCTAGGGGGTTAAAACAGTTGCAGAGTTTAATGGCGGTGATAGGAGCAAACTGAGGATGGATCAACAACATTGTAGATATTCCACAATACTAACCTAATTGACAGAGTAAAAAGAAGGAAGCCTGTACAGAACTTTGTGTTGAATACAAAGCGTTATGTTTGGGGCAAATCCAACACAACACATCACTGAGCACCAAATCAAATCAAATCAAATCAATTTATATAGCCCTTCTTACATCAGCTGATATCTCAAAGTGCTGTACAGAAACCCAGCCTAAAACCCCAAACAGCAAGCAATGCAGGTGTAGAAGCACCACTCTTCATATATTCAAGCGTGGTGGTGGCTGCATCATGTTATGGTTCTGCTTGTCATCGGCAAGGACTAGGGAGTTTGTTTTAAATTAAAATAAATGGAATAGAGCTAAGCACAGGCAAAATCCTAGAGGAAAACTTGGTTCAGTCTGCTTTCCAATAGACACTGGGAGGCCAAATATACACTGGAGTTGCTTACCAAGATGACAGTGAATGTTCCCAAGTGACCTAGTTACAGTTTTGACTTAAAATTGGCTTTAAGATCTATGGCAAGATTTGAAAATGGTTGTCTAGCAATGATCAACAACCAACTTGTCAGAGCTTGAACATTATTCTTTTTAAAAATGTGTAAATATTGTACAATCCAGGTGTGCAAATCTCTTAGACTTACCCAATAAATATTCACAGCTGTAATCACTACCAAAGGTGATTCTTGTTAGAATTTTTCTTCCACTTTGACAAAGCAGACTAGATCTAGATCGTTGACAGAAAATGACAATTAAATCTCTGATTCAGAGCGGTTGGGTTAAATGCGGAATACACATTTCGGTTGAATGCATTCAGTTGTGCAACTGACTAGGTATCCCCTTTCCCTATTTTAATCCCACTTTGTAACTTTGTTTCCTGAAATTCATAACATCTTTAAGGTAGGCTATTTCATGATACAGAATTAAATAGGGGGGAAATAAAGTTGACTATTTTCACAAATGTTATTCCCCTAATAAATATGTTATGATATTGTAATTTATTTGAACTATCAAGTATCAATTTAGTTAAACATCTTATTTTTTCAGAAAGTGATTAGCTCAATTGATAGCGAGAGTCACAGAGATTACTTCCCAAGCAGTGTTCTTCATTTCTTTACTCCTCGACAATAGAAGAACGTAGCTCAGCCTGTGAATATTATAGAGACGACCCAAAGATATCCCCATGTGCATCAGAAGCATATCTTCCTTGTGAAAGCTTGATTCTAGCCTAAAGCATTGCAGACTTATGCGTCATTATAGATCCCTGTATATAATCAGGATACATTTTCCCCCTTCAAAATCTTAAGCTAACAAGAGGTATGGCATTTCTTTCACAAGGTGTGTAATTCGAGCCCTGAGCATAGATCATTTGATAAACAGACACAGACAAGGCCAGCCAACCAGGCAGACAAACAAGGCCAGCCAACCAGCCAGCCAGTATTTAACATTGTTACCTATTATTGTATGTTTTGTCTTCTATGTAGATGGTGGGCATCGGGACCGCTGAGGTCAACCTGGACAAGTTCCAACACAGTTTTTGCAGTATGCTGGGGATGGACGAGGACAGCTGGGGACTTTCCTACACAGGTGAGGAAGTGACCCATAAATGTTATGAATAGGCATGCCTTATGGATATGACAGGTAGGATATGGATATGACAGATATGATAGGTTCACCTTTATACATAGTAATTCCCTAATTTGCCTCCGGTTATTATTCATTTCCTATTCAAGGTATGCTTCAGCACAAAGGGGACAAGGTGAATTTCTCGTCCCGTTTTGGCCAAGGCTCCATCATAGGGCTGCACTTTGACACGTGGCATGGAACCCTTACCTTCTATAAGAACCGCCGCTGTATAGGTGAGTGACACCTTGATTCAAACTATAGTGAACAAAAATATAAACACAACATATAAACGGTTGGCCCCATGTTTCATGATTTTAAAATAAAAGATCCCTGAAATTTTCCATACGCACAAATTTCCTTACATCCCAGTTAGTGAGCATTTCTCCTTTGCCAAGATAATCCATCCACCAGACAGGTGTGGCATATCAAGAAGCTGACTAAACAGCATGATCACTAACTGGGTCACAGGTGCATCTTGTGCTGTGGAGAATAAAAGGCCACTCTAAAATGTGCAGTTTTGTCACACGACACATTGCCACAGATGTCTCAAGTTGAGGGAGCGTGCAATTGGACTGCTGACTGCAGGAATTTCCACCAGAGCTGTTGCCAGAGAATTGAATGTTCATTTCTCTCCTCGTTTTATAGAAATTGGTAGTACGTCCAACCGGCCTCACAACCGCAGACCACATGTAAACACGCCAGCTCAGGACCTCCACATTCTGTTTCTTTACCTGCGGGATGGGCTGAGACCAGCCACCTAGACAGCTAAGGAAACTGTGGGTTTCCACAACCAAAGAATTTCTGCACAAACTGTCAGAAACCGTCTCAGGGAAGCTCATCTGAGTGCTTATCGTTCTCACCAGGGTGAGGACAGAGTGCCCCGTTGTGGCGGTGGGGTTATGGTATAGGCAGGCATAAGCTATGGACAATGAACACAACCTAATTTTATTGAGGGCAATTTGAATGCACAGAGATACCATGACGAGATCCTGAGGCCCATTGTCAAGCCATTCTTCCGACCACCATCACCTCAAGTTTCATGGCCTGCATACTCACCAGACATGTCACCCATTGAACAGGTTTGGGATGCTCTGGATCTTCGTGTACAATAGCGTGTTCCAGTTCCCGCAAACATCCAGCAACTTCGCACACAGCCATTGAAGAGGAGTGGGACAACATTCCACGGGCCACAATCAACAGCCTGATCAACTCTATGCGAAGGAGATGTCATGCTGCATGAGGCAAATTGTGGTCACACCAGATACTGACTGGTTTTCTGATTCACGCTCCTACTTATTCCCAATCATGTGAAATCCATAGATTAAGGCCTAATGAATTCATTTCAATTGACTGATTTCCTTTTATGAACAGTATAGTTTTGTTCAGTTTAGACTGTTCAGAGTGCTGACGTATCCTACCTCAACTGTAAGGGTAACATTTGCTCTAGATTTACATGTGACCATGTGCCTAATGTCTCGGTCTCTTCCCTTCTTCCTGTTCCTCAGGTGTGGCCACCACCAGGCTGCAGAATAAGAAGTTCTACCCTATGGTGTGCTCCACTGCAGCCAAGAGCAGTATGAAGGTGATCCGGGCCTGCTACACGCCCACCTCCCTGCAGTACCTCTCTTGCTCTCGCTTGCGCCAGCAGCGGCCCGACTGCCCTGACATCCTGAACGTGCTGCCCCTTCCCCCGGGCCTGCGCCACCTCCTCCACAACCAGCTGGGCTGGGTGTTCACACTCAACAACGATGCCCCCGAGCAGTCTGAGGACTTGATGGAGGACTTGAACGAAGACTTCGTTGATGACTTTTCAGTGGACTTGCCTGATGACTTGCCTGAGGAGCCTAGTCCATGCCCGAGCCCCTGTCTCAGCCAGGTGTCCACCCTAAGTGCCTGCTCCTTCCCTAGCCCTGTACCCAACCATGCCAATGCCCCTGCCTCCTCTCACCCAGTTCCCAGCCCTGCCTCTCCCTGTGCCCCTGCCTGCCCACCCTTCCAGGGAGCAACTCAGACAGTGAGGACATGACTTTACTTTTTCAAATATCCACTCAGAAATGTTAGATAAAGTTGTCACTTTATCTATTCTGAACCTTTCTACAAATGCCATTACCATCTACTGGTGGAAAAGTCCACAAGAGTGAAAGAGTTTTATCTTAGCTCAGATTTCTAAGCACTTTAAGACTTTCTGAGTGGAATGCTCTCTCACCCTCGAGACTGTCCTTCCAAACTCTCCCCAGTTTGCCTGGCTGAAGGGAAGGGGAAGACAGCCACCCCGGATATCCACCACCCCGCTCGAGTCAGATGACTTAGTTCTAAATCTAATGTTATCTACTGTATGTACACTCCCTATACTGAATGATTAGATCCCTTGATAAAGATGAGCAAAAAAGACACTAAAATATGATACAAATACTGTGCTATATTGTATGCAACATTTATTTATTTTTTACGATATTATTTTATACTAATACTTTTGCTCAGAGAAAGAGATTTTATTTAACAAGTATTAAAAAAAAATCTCTAAACGATAGCGGTCAAAATGATTGGATCCCGTTTTCCATGCAGAATCTTTCCAGATCCTTAATATCCTTCGTCTGCGCTTATGGACTGCCCTCTTCAATTCAAACCACAGGTTTTCAAAGAGGTTCAATTCCGGAGACTGAGATGGCCATTGAAAAATGCGTGCTTGGGGTTATTGTCTTGCTGGAAGACCCACTTGCAGCCAAGTTTCAGCCTCCTGGCATAGGGAGACAGTTTTCTTTCACTAAAATGTCCTGGTACTTGGTCAAGTTCATGATGCTGTTGACCTTAACAAGGACTCCAGGACCAGTGGATGCAAAATGGCTCCATAACAAAGATCCACCACCATATTTTACAGTAGGGATGAGGTATTTTCTGCATATGCATTGTTCTTTTGAAAGTCAAACCCACTGCTATTGTGCGTGGCCAAAGACCTCTATTTTTTTGTGTCAGCTGACCATATAGCACCGGTTCCAATCCAAGTGCCAATGCCATTTAGCTAAATCCAGGAGGTGTTATGGTCAGATGACATGGAAATAGGTATTTGGCCACACACACCAATGGTGGGTTTGGCCTTCGGAAGAACAATGCATAGGATTTAATTTCCTACGTGCAATTAACATTATCTAAATATTTTTAGAATACGCCATGGTGGTCATGTTCTTGTGTTCTCTAATAGGGCTTTGCTCCCCATGTTTCTGATATTTTGCAGTTTATCTGATTCATGCTTTACTTACAGTAGCTAGATTTGAATGTATTTTTCTGGGATAGTCACCATGTGACGTGTCCTGCAGTAAGATGTTTTTCTTTTCTTGCCAATTTGTATAACCTTTCTCGCTGAACGCAAATGAATAGTAAAAAATAAATGTAAAACAAACATCTTGTGTATTAAACATTTAATCATAATTTATTAATTTTTCATCTACAGTTATCTATTGCCATTCTCTCTTAAAAATACAAAGTGCTACAGTACTATACTTCACTGATTTTGATGATCACCCCATGTGCAACCAATGCCATAACTTCAACTTATGTAAACGTAAATGTTCTCCATGTATCCAAGTGCTTAGAAAAGTTGTACACCCAAATCCAAACTGACCCCAGGCCTGAGGCACTTAGAATTATCAATTCTCTCAGGTCTACCTAAGGTTACAGATGGAGTTCCACAGGGTTTGGTCCTTGGGCCATTATTGTTCTGATATGCTCCATCCGGCCCATCAAAGCGCAAGAGATATTACTAATATGCTGATACCTAGACAACATGCCAAAGGGACAATTAGGAATTCATTAGGTATCAATTAGTTACAGTAACGCCAGAATGGTCAACTAGTCCAGGACCAGCTGGGGGTTTTGAGCTGTGAGGGAACGGTAGACTCTGGCTGAGATTTCAGGTCCGATGCGTCTCTCCTTCCCTCCAGTCTTCACTAGTAGGCCTGCCAACAGCCCCCTCTTCTCTTCCTCAGACTCTAAGCAACTGTAGGCCTGAAGGTACAACATTAAACAAGTAAACTATCCACATCAGACCTGTGTCAAATATAGATTGACATACAGTATAAAAGTGTGTATTTAATCTATGCAGTTTGTTGAAATCATGTCAGTGATGTGGCCATGTCATACGCCAAACAAATTTCAACCTGACCACAAAGAAAACCCATAACTTCTGGTCATCTACTGTACCAACCTCCTATATATATTTTTTTGCCCTTATATGCAATGAAAGTCAACCCATTATATAAGAGTCATATAAATGATTGGTAACGCTAAACAAAGCCTGCAGGTATAGGCCATTGTGGTACATTTATAATGAATTGTAGGACTTAACGGAAGCATTTATGACCACCACACAATGTCTTAATGTATGTCATAATGATCCTGACTAAACAGACACGTAGATCGACTCCTACCTGCAGTAGTATCTGTGGTGAGGGGTAGGCTGTGGTCAAAGTGGAGGCCACTGCGGGGCTGACCCTGTTGAGCTGTGTGATCTGCCTGCTCCACACCTCGCCCAGCCCTGCCCCATCCCGCTCCACACGCACGCCACTGGCCCATGAGCCATCCACACAGAATGGCAACTCGCACCTCTCCGTCAGCAGCCTGCAGTGGCGTGGACAGGCGTGACCACAGTTTAAAGATTGTGCTCTACAGCAATGGACTGCTCACCAAGCCTCATCAACCCTTGACAGCTACAGGGTTTGCAGGATTAAGTTTCAGCCTAGCTCAAACACACATTAGAATCTAAATCATGAAGTCGATCGGTATCTCAGGTTTGGTACTGCTGGGCAGGAGAAAAAGCCTGCACGCTTTGTAGTTTCCCACTGTATCCAGCACAAAAGTTGGTTACCAGACTTAGTGTTTAATCACAGTAAAGAAAGTAAGCTAGCGGTGCTCAAAGCCTATCCTCATGGCATGGCAGTAAATTAATTCCAACTGATAAGATTCCTAAGTTGAATAATTCTTAATGATGTGGAATATTAAGAGTTCCCTGGGTTCATACTTGTAGGGCCGTTTGGACAGGGCCTTGGTGACGGCACACACGTGGTCTGTGACATCCTGCCAGCTGTCCAGGAACACCACAGTAATGTTCCGGTACAGTTGCAGAAAAACCAATACCTGAGGACAGATGAAGACAAGTTAGGAAAACCATCGCGCTCCATGACACGATGGGTAGGAACCGTTCGAGGAGCTTAGTTCAAAAAGCAGCTTGAAATGGTTCATTTTTGCACTACACTGGAAATGGAAAAAACAGCCGCTGCAGATGTATGTATTGAGGAGAGAAGAGAGATTGTATAGTATATCAGAAAGAGACCTTACCTCCTCAATGTCCAGATCCTCCATTCCCAACTGAGATCTTTGGCTCAACTCATGTACATCCCATGTCCCAGTCCTGGTGACAGACCAACATATACATCCAGCCTCTTCTCATAAAAGGTGTCTCAAAGGACCAAGGTTCAGAGACACATTCTTAAAACAGATCTTATTCTAACCAGCTATTTGCGTTGGATCCCATCACTAAAACAGTAACCACCATCTTGGCATCTCGGTTGAGGCACTCTGACAAAAGCTTGAAGAAAGACTCCACTTCCGATTCCTCCCCATTGCCATGCAGTGTCTGGGTGAACAGAAAAATATGAACGTTCGCTTTGCACACTGGTGGAGACACCAGGGAATTTGTCGAGGTTTAAAGGGCTCTCACCTGTTTGACTGAGACCACCATGCCCATGAAGTCAGTCAGACCCAACACCAGCAGAACCTGCTCCTCCTCCAGTGGTCCACTGCTGTCTTTCTCCTGACAACACCAAGACATTATCTAGTCAACCTGAGGGGCCGAGAGGGTCATGCAGTGGGGACCGGCACAACAAGCCCAGTGTTGTGGCGCTAGCATTGTCTGTGGTGATGGTACGTTACCGGCGGAAGATCTCTGGTCCAAGTGATGCTGTGAGGGAGCTGCTGTGTCTCAATGCTACTCCTCCACTCAACTGCAGACAGAGTTCCCAGCAACACATCCGATCCATCATCCTGCAGTAGAGCTGGGGAGTGGAAACACACATTAAAAATGTCCACCATAGTTGTGTTGGTGGTCCTCTGATGTCACATCTTATTTACAGTGTGCCTTTGACACGGAGGAGGCTGGTGGGAGGAGCTATAGTAGGACAGGCTCATTGTAATGGCTGGAATTGCATACATGGATCGATATCAAACATATGGAAACCACGTTTGACTCAATTCCACTCGTTCCATTCCAGCCGTTACAATGACCTGTCCTCCTATAGCGCCGCCCACCAGCCGCCTCTGCTTCAACACCATCTGAACCCCTTCCATCTACATTCACAAAGAACCAATTACCTGGATCAATACAGACAGTCAGACACTTCAAACAGTTCTCAGGTCTGAGGCTCTTTTGACGTTCTGCAGCTTCTTTTCTCCTCTGTTGATCTTCTCGTCTCTCCTCTTTCTCTTCAGCCCTCACCCTCTTGAGTTTCTCTCTGGCCTCCTTCCTCTCCTCAACTCTCTGTCTGTCTGTCTGTATCTCCTCTTTTGTTCGGCGTTTTTTCCCCGGACTTGCGGTACCGGACCTAGCGGGTCGTAGAGCCACCAATGTGTCACTTGGTTCGGTTATGGCTGTTGACTTGCAATCTGTGTTGTAGTCTTTGTTGCCCTGTTCGAGACTCTCAGTAGGACTATTTTCCGTCGCTGTTTCATTGTTATCGTCACCCTGATCGGTAAATGCAACGCATTTGATTGAAGGTTTAGTTTCAGCATCGCTTTCGCCCTCAGATTCAGATATCTCCCATGTTTTAGCTCTTTTCAATGCAGACATATTTCTACCCAAGACAAAATAATGGAATGCCTTTTCATAACGGAATGCAATATTACACAAACCAAATCTAAGACAGCAGAAGAAATCTAGCAATAACGGAATTACACCAGCCGCAGTTGGAACTTCACCGTTTTCAAACTGGTTATATTTATAATGCGGGTTGCAGCTTCTGGCAACGATGTATCACCTTCTGGACGGAGTGATACGAGGGACAAACATAAAATCGTTCTTCGTAATTCAATGCCCTCATTTGTAGTCAGCCGTAATATCTCAAATCATGATGGCCAACTGACTGTCAGTCAGAGGAGGCTGGTGGGCAGAGCTACAGGAGAACGGGCTCATTGTAACGGCTAGAATGGAATAATGGAAGGGTTGGAGTCAAACATGTGTTTTCCATATGTTTGATGTATTTGATACCATTTATTTATTCCATCCTAACCATTACAATGAACCCGTCCTCCTATAGCTCTTCCAACCAGCCTCCTCTGCTGTCAGTATTTAACATTCTATTTCTAATGGTTAATCCTACAGCTATACTGCACGTGTGTGTAGGTGTGCGTGTGCGAGACCTGAACCATCATTGGATTAGAATTCTTTAAATGGAACAGCAGATGGTGGACAGGCTGGCAGAGACACGTCAACTGTCATGATCCTTGCCTTAGCTTGTACAGAACAGTACACTTGAGGCATGTTGTGCATAGACCAACTGTCTCTCACAGGTATTTCCTGATTGGATTGTATGAATGATGTCTCAAAACCACATCTCTCTCACACACACACACTGTATAAATAGCATTATAAACTGGGTGGTTCGAGCCCTGAATGCTGATTGGCTGAAAGTCATGTTATATCAGACCATCTACCACAGGTATGACAAAACATTTATTTGTACTGCTCTAATTACTTTGGTTACCAGTTTATAATAGCAATAAAGCACTTCGGGTGTTTGTGGTATATCCTCCTGAAAAGTGTTTGGGTTGAAAAAAAACATGTTACCAAGATGTTTTATTATTGTTATTTATCTGTATGTGCAAAATTGCCCTCTGTAGTGGTCATTAGGAAGTAAATATGATTTTTTTTAAATTACAGTAGGTGAAAAACATAGTTGTGGCATCCGGGTGTCCACTACAGAGGACATTTCTTGATAAGCTCTACTTTTGCCTATTATTTAATGTGAACAAATTATTACACAGTTCTGATAACTCACTTAACTATTCCTGAGCTATTCACTTTCTAGAAACAATTTGAATATCAAACTTACAAAAATTATAATGAATAATTACACAGACATTTTTTAAAGACTGTGATATCATTGAAAAGCCCAGAATGTCCTCTCAGAAGGACAACAGGACTTAATACAGTTTCTTGTATGACCTCGGCGTTAATGGACCAAGAACTGATGTCCACTTGGCACTCTGCGTTGCGTCATGCTAAGAACAGCCCTTGGTCGTGGTATATTAGCCATATATCACACCTCCGCGGGCCTTATTGCTTAAATACAACATTATAATAACACAAAACTATATAACCTCTTGATCGAGCATTATTGCTTAAATACAACATTAGAATAACACAATTATAAAAACCCCAAACTTGGGCATATTTTTAGAGCTCCGACTTTCCGATCTGAAATTCACCGACGCCATGATTTTACTTCGTATTTTTCCGAGTTCCCAGTTGTTTTGAACGTGGCATAAGATACTATCCCTACTTATTGGACAGGAGCTGGGGAACCAATCCAGACGATGAACTGTGTCAGCAAGGAAGTGACGATGGCGCACGAGGGCAGTGGAAGTTCTTGCCATTACACCTCGAGCCCTTGCGAGCGTTCAGCGACTTGTAAAGCATCCGTGTATTCGAAAAGTGTCTCATAATCTATCCATATACTTTAAAGAGCGCGCAATCGGCGTAGTTGCAGCTTGGAATACGGCGATTTATTGAATAACCGTTCGGTTCTCCCGACCGACATAAACAGAAAACAAATGGGTATTTACGTTTAGGCTACTTTAGTATTGTGGACCTCGTTTTAGCTTACTATGGCGCAGCCGGCAGAGAAAGGTATGGGGCCCAAGGTATTCTGTTAAATGTTTTTATGTGGATAAAGAGAGATCATCAAATTCAGAGATCCATTGCCAAGAAACCCCTCTTGAATTGTGCAAGATCACAAATTCTTCTTGTAATTGCTTAGTTGGCAAACTTGGCTCACTGCAAACTCCACAAATGTCTACTGTTTATATTTATTATGCTTATTTATAACATTTAATTAGTTATTGAATATTCACTATCTTGGCCAAATCTATAAAGTGCAGTGGTCGTGTTGTTGGTCCTATAACTCACACGTTGTGCAAGCTTTTGTTTCCAGCCCAGCATTAACTCAAATGATTGAACAAATTAACTGCTCATCAAAACCCTCATTAACTGACTGAAGTGTGATAGTGCTGGGCTGGAACAAAAGCCTACACACCCTGTAGCTTTCCAGGACCAGGGTTGCTGACCACTGGCATTTAGCAGCAACGTTTTGTGACATGGCTGTTAGTCACATGTCATGCATCACACTGTCTCCTCACAGCATACTACCGCTTTTTGGTATTGTTCTTCAACTGTCTGCTCACGTTTGGCTCCTACTTCTGCTTCGACATCCCTAGTGTCCTCCAGGACCAGTTCCAAGGGGTGAGTCGCAGGAGTAGCCTATATATAGGCCTTTACCCAATGAGAGTAAAGTAGCCTTGTCACTCACACTGAAGGCACTCATTTCACCACAGAGCTTAACTAATAATTCTACACATTGACCCTAGTTAATTACACGCTTTGTGATGGAATCATGAATTACACCGCGTCTAACGCACGAGGCAGAATCGGGTTGATGACAAATCACTGTTCATTTTCCCCCTGCGCAAAGAATTTAACGTGTGCCAATACGACAGTGATCAATGGGACAGTGGACTGTGTGGAGGGACTGGGGATGACGCCTCAGGAGTATAATCTGCTCTATGCCATCTATGCCTGGACGTAAGTGTAAACAACCCCTATATATTCATGAAATGATTAACTATAGGCCCTATATCTAACTCTTTTCTCTCTGTCAACAGTAATGCAGTGGTGGTTATAATGGCTGGGTTCCTTATTGACAAACTAGGCAACCGCTGTAAGTTGATATTGCCTACTCTACTGCACTAAACTGAGATTCCAAACTCTGACATTTTGAATCATTGAACTCCCGTTGATTGATATACTGGATCAACCCATGTTTTTATTCTCTGGTGTATGGTGCGGAATGTTCTGTTGGTTCTCCTAATGCTCTCTCTGTCTCTGTCTCTCTGTGCGTGTAGTTGGTGTCTTCCTCTTCTCCTTCCTGTGTGTGCTGGGGTCAGCCATCTTTGCTCTGGGTTCTCACTTCAAAGGAACAGCCTACCTGCTCCCTCTCATGCTCACCGGCCGTTTGCTGTTTGGCTCTGGCAATGGATCACTCACCAGTAAGGCCACCTTTAATATCTGATTCACACGATAGGCTGTCCTGGTTACGCATCCACCATAGTTTCTGGAACCGTGCTGGAAAGAACAATGTGAAAAGAAAATGTACGACCCAGGCCAAGCACAGTATGGAATGAGGCAATATAGTACTACGGGCCGAGTTCCAATACTTTCAAAGTCATCCTTCCTGCATTTGAGAACTAAGCACCCTATCCCTCCCCCTCAGTTGTCCAGAACCGGATTACAGCGTTCTGGTTCCGGGGGAAGGAGCTGGCCCTGGCTTTTGGCCTGACCCTGGCCTTCTCCCGCCTGGGCTCCGTCCTCAACTTCTTCCTCACCCAGAGGTTCCAGGCCCAGTACGGCATGCAGTGGACCCTATGGGGAGGTAGGACATACAGCGGCTGCACTATATTTTACGGCACATAAAGGACCTGGTATTTATGTCGAAATTACATGATAAAACGGTAATGGCACAATAATAACCTATGAGACTTTGATTCCTAAGGATCCATTCAAACAGGCAACGCAAGGCAGTTTTTGGTATAAAGTATTTGGAAATTGTGTTAAAATGGGTACGAGAGAGTACCCATTGATACCACAATTTCTTAGTAAATACTAGTGGAAACAGTAGTACTACTGGAATACCAGGTAAATATACTAGTGGGAAAAGTACAGTAAATGAAAAGTGCTCAAATATAACTGTATAATAAAGCAGTAAAGCCAGACGAGGCTGTGATCAATCCTGAATTGTTCACAGCTAGTGTGTGTGTGTGTGTGTGTGTGTGTGTTTGCGCGCAGGTGCCTTCCTGTGTGTGCTGGGCTTCATGTCTGCCATCACGGTCAGTGCCCTGGACAAGGTGGGCATGAAGCAGCTGGGACTGGATGGGGCCATTCAGGAAGAGTCACGCAAAGTGGTGAGTTGAATGGGCTTGGGTGGTATTCATAAGACGCCAAACGGGAAGAAAACAGACTGAAACAGGGAGGGACTACCTGAACTTGTCCAATAAGAAATGCTAAAGATATCCTTCGGGGTTGCAAAACATTTAAAAACCTTTTCCATTGTATGCTCAAATGAATTTTACAATCCTGTTGACTTGCCTTTGTACCTATTGACAGGATAGATATGTCTATGTGTCTGTGTAGCGGTTTCAGGATGTGAAGCTGCTCTCTCTCAGATACTGGCTGTTGGTTCTCACCATCATGTTCTTCTACAACGGCATCTTTCCCTTCATAGCTGACGCCAGGTATTAATTTACATATGCACACAGATTTACATATGCACGCACACACACACAGGCATGCACACACACAGCCTACATTTTCACACTTTACTCTCAGAGACTAGGGTTGCAAAATTCCAGTAACTTTCCTAAAATTCCCAGTTTTTTCCAGAAATCCTGGTTGGACTATTCTGGATCTTATTCCTTCCTGACTCCAGGAATCTTTCAACCGGGACATCTGGACAACCTGAGATTTTTGGGAAAGTTAGCAGCATTTTGCAACCCTATAACTCCCACAGTTGAATATTTAAACAGTATGTGATTCCTCTCGTCTCCCTTTCCAGTAAGTTCATACAAGACAAGTACAGTGACTACAGCCAGAAAGAGGCAGCCTACATCGCTGGTGCAGTATATGACAGCTCCCTAGTCCTCTCTGCCACTGTCGGAATTCTCATCGTAAGCCACCATTACTATACCTTATGCTGCGTACAACAGCTGTATTATGGCAACCTTACCTGAACCAGTGAGAACCTCATTCATAAATCCTGCTTTCTGGTATCTGAGGTAGTCACAACAACCGTCAAATTCTAAACTGTGACAAAGTGCTTTTCAGTAATTAGCTTAGACCCTAAACAGCAAGCAGAAGTTAGAAGCAGCACAGTGGCCAGGAAAAACTAACCTTTGACCACGAGATCTGATGTACTGTATATATCTGACTCTCAATCATTGGTGTGCCTGTGTCTCTGTTGTTGTAATTGTTGACACTTGTGTGTTTGTGTTGCAGGACAACGTGGGGTTGCGTGGGGTCTTTGCTCTGGCCTGTGCTGTCCTCACGCTGCCTGTCTTTGGCCTCCTGGCCTTCACTTTCGTCCCCCCTCTGGTATCCACCATTTGGCTGGGGGTCACCTACTCCTTCGCTGCTGTGAGTAGCCCTATCAAAGAGTTAAATTGAATATTGTAATGTACTGTCCGGTGTGGCTCAGTTGGTTGAGTATTGTGCTTGCGACGGCAGGATTGTGGGTTCGATTCCCACAGGGGGACCGGTATGAAAATGTTTAAACTCACTACTGTAAGTCTCTCTGGATAAGAGTGTCTGCTAAATGACTAAAATGTAAATATATACATGTGTGAGCCCTACTTTCACTATACTAAGCTGCTCTCAAGTAGCTCTGTAACCCATTGCAGATTCCACCTATTTTTGTACACTTCAGCTAGTATCCTTCTGATTTAGGGTTAACACCCTGGGAAGATCTCAGTTGCATACTCCTCGTGTCCTCTCTCCTCGTCTCCGTCTCAAAACCCATTGGAGGAGAAGGTCAGTGGGAAGGGACCTCTGGCTTTCTTATTCAATGGGAATTTGGGAAGGAGACGAGGAGAGAGGACGGGAGGAGTATGCAATTGATCTTCCCCTGTTCTGTTTGGTAGTGTATAAAACTGCTCTTTCGAGTGCACATTTACTGTTAAGTTGCATATTGTATACAGGTTGGAGAGGATTCACATACAGTAGGTGACTCAATTGGTCTATTGGCAGTCCCCATTGAAGAGTAGGAAAGGGATTGTCTTGTGCATTTTCATTGAAGCACATTGAAAATACACTTGCAATGACACACGTGCTCTTTCTTAGATGTATGTGTGTTGTTTTTCAGGCAAGCATGTGGCCCTCTATTCCCTTGGTGGTCCCTCAGGCAACTCTGGGGACAGCTATGGGTCTTGCCACCTCAGTACAGATGGTAGGAATTGGCATATCCAACCTTGTCGTTGGCCAGATCTTGGGAACCAAGTCAAGGTAGAGCTCACTGCGGCACAATGATGATGTGATGTCAACAAATTGCCATATTCTTTTTTTTTCGTCTTCTTTTCGGTGTAGTGTTATGGCATGTCTGTATGTAAACTGTGCATGTCTCCTGTGCGGGTAGTGACGCTAAGATCCCACTGTGGCGCTGGCAACAGATGATGATCTTCATGTTGGCCAACACCATCGCCTGCATCGTCACCTCTGTGGTGCTCAACATCGTGGACCACCGCCAGGTCAGACCAGACTCACTTTCTTTCTGTCTCCCTCCTCCATTTCCCGTTTCACTGCCACGACACGTGTCCGTTCTATAATGAAACTCGACCCGTCTAAAATAATGTGTTCCGATTGCCCGAAGTAACACTAGCACTTGAAATCAGCTCATTGAGCTGAAATGGTTTGCTTTCATGTCAAATGATTAGATAACTAGAGCAACATCAACTGTTTGTGTGTGTGTGTGTCACCTCTGAGGAGATCCTTTAGTCAATGTAACAATGAAGTTGTATCATTTTCTACAGTTGTTATATTGTGTTACATCAGTAAATCTTCTCTTGTCTTGTATCCTCAGGGTGGGATTCTGAATAAGACAACCAAGAGATCTGGCTCCCCGCCCCCCAGCGGACCTTCAGACAGAGAACCTCTCGTGGAGGGAGAGGAGGGGCAGAATGAGGAAGGGGCTGTTCGCTCTCCCTCCAACAGTTCCTAATCACCTCACTCTTCTCTTAGAAGAGTCTGCCTCCAGATAGTTGAACTGAAATTTGTATACAATCAGATGGAATTGTTTTCTTTCTCTATCTATATCTCTTGAGCCTTTTTGGGGGGATTTTTTTAACAGGATTTGTAAAGGGAAAACACCTCAGGACTCTGCCTATAATCTGAAAATGGAGGTGGTCGGATTCCCTCCCCTCATGGTTCACCAATCTTGTAGATTATACTACACTTATCAGACAGACACTAAATATTGCCTTTTTTTAAATCATGGTTTGTGTCAACGGAGCCTTTGCCCAAGTACAAGGCTCATGTTATTGAGTGCTACGGCAACAAACAGTGAACAGTATTGAAGTCAGCAAAATCATGTCTTCACACTAAAACAATCGGAAGCTAACTAATGCATGTTTTTGGTTTTGGTCCTTATTTCAGTAATCCAAAAGTTCTCCTTTTATAAGGTTAAACATGTAAGTTGGTTACTAATTTAACCACTATTAATAATGAGTCAACAATAACCTGTTGTATAAATGTTTATATAATTGTTTCAGTGATATTTCTGCACATGTTTCTGTGATGCCAATAATGACATCTTTTAATTTCAGATGGCAACAACATCGCTTCGGTTTACATGAGCTCTCTTTTTTAATGTTTTTTTAATATGATTGTGACGTTTGGTGTTAGCAGTGGTCCAAAATGCTCAAGTTGATGTAACATGCAGCAATTTGTTCTGGCAATTACTGCCTTTTTAATCAAACACACTATTGAAATTAGTGAGTTTGAGCTGCTTTTACTACAGGTTTCAGTCAATAATGACTATTCATGCAGCGGTTCAAGGTTCGCCAGTGTGAACCTTCTATAAGGGAATGGGACTGACTTGCTTTATACTGACAAGATAGCACAAATAAAAAGGTGTTGCTACAGTAACGACTGGTGTTGTTGTCATAGCTGTATTTTCGCAAATTTCAAAGGCTTTTTGTACAACTGGCTGACGAAAAGAAACATTCAGCTGTTGCATAGTGGTTTCTGTCATTTACTGTACACCAAATTAGCACATCTCGCATAATGATTAGTGGAAGAACAATAAAACTATTCTAGTAGGCCTTCAGCAGGTTAACTAAGGGTTATATGATGGCATTAAAGATGTTGACACCAGACATATTTAAATCACATATGCGACCGTTCAAAAGTTTGGGGTCACTTAAATGTCCTTGTTTTATTTTTTTGTCCATTTAAAATAATGTCAAATTGATCAGAATTACAGTGTAGACATTGTTATTGTTGTAAATTACTATCGTAGCTGGAAACGGCAGATTTTTTTGTGGAATGTCTACATTGGCGTACAGAGGCCCATTATCAGCAACCATCACTCCTGTGTTCCAATGGCACATTGTGTTAGCTAATCCAAGTTTATAATTTTAAAAGGCTAATTGATCATTAGAAAATCGTTTTGCAATTATGTTAGCACAGCTGAAAAGTGTTCTGATCAAAGAAGCAATACAACTGGCCTTCTTTAGACTAGTTGAGTATCTGGAGCATCAGCATTTGTGGGTTCGATTACAGGCTCAAAATGGCAAGAAACAAAGACTTTCTTCTGAAACTCGTCAGTCTATTCTTGTTCTGAGAAATGAAGGCTATGCCATGTGAGAAATTGACAAGAAACTGAATATGGTTGCTGATACTGGGCCTCTGTACGCCTGTGTAGATATTCCATTCAAAATCAGCCATTTCCAGCTACAAGTCATTTACAACATTAACAATGTCTACACTGTATTTCTGATCAATTTGATGTTATTTTAATGGACAAAATGTTTTGCTTAGCTTCAAAAAACAAGGACAGTTCTAAGTGATCCCAAACTTTTGAACGGTAGTGTACATTTAAAATTAATGAAGAAAATAAATGATCAATTTACGGTGTACAGTAGTTATTCTCTGTATAGCCTACCATGCTGGAGCAGTCTCAAGCATTGGCCAGGGAGCCAGAGGAACATGATGCTGAACGTAACCTTGATGGACATGCTGAAGGAGGACTACACAGTGGTCCAGGTGGTGTCTGACCACAGCGCCCACAGAGATGAACTGCAGGCCTGCATCTGGACCAAAGAGCATCACATCTAAGTACGTACATTTCTATGCATATATTATTTTTTTGGAGAGGGGGGGGGGGTAGTTTGCATCAGAGTTTGGGGTTATTATGGTATATGTGAGGTGTGTTGGGACATTTGTTGGTAGTTTACATGACCTGTTTTTACAAAACCGCTGACTTTTCAGCTATTATTGAGAGTTTCCACTTTTCTACCTACACAGGACATGGCCAATGCCATGCAGCAGACTCAGGGAGTGCTCAATGAGCTAGAGGAGCAGAAAGAGCACAACACAACCATGGAGGACACCCTGGCTGAATACACTAGGAAAATAGAGAACCTGAACCATCAGTGAAAGGCTGAGAAGGATCTGTCTACAGCAGAGGAGCAGATCTCCAAAGAGGAGCTAAACTCTTCTAAGCTCCAAGTGGCACTGACGGATCCGTGAGGGGGAAAAGTTCTCAATATGTTGCCCAGGGCAATGTAGATAGCTCTACCAGCCAGGCCACTGCTAGTGAAAATCCCTGGGCAGACCTTTACTCTGTGGGACTGGCTGAAGACCACAGCGCACTCTGTGGGCAGATAACAGATGCTGCACCTGCAGATACAGCGATGTTCTGCAGCAGCGAGATTCAGACACCAGTGTGTATTATTGTTAATTGTGTCATTTAACCTATATCTATACTGGTTTGTCTCATTAAGATAAACATATATTTTATAACAGGGATCTTATGTTTGGCTGGGAATGGTTCTCTATGTTGTGTGAACACAAACTCAATGGTCACTGTCACTATCAGGTTAGAGTCACAGTTGTTCTGTGGAGTGTAAAGTGTGTTTATATTTTAGGTCCAAGCAGACGAGTTCCTCATGACACTGTCATTGACCATCATAACTGTCATCGACCATCAGCAGAAGAAGCTGGATGGAGCACTTGCTGAAGCTCTCGTTGAGGGTCTCTCCACCAACCAGGGATGCTCAGAAGTCATACAGCAGTCAAAAGGAGGTCAGGTGCAAAGATAGTTGACAGCCAAATTACATTTGGCCAATCACAATCAATGATTTCATGTTCCATGACCAATAATACACTATTGTATTTTCTCAATTGTTATGTTGTAGTTGGGTAATTTTAGTGACCTGGTAGAATGCACTGACCAAACACATGGAGGCGCTGTCTGGGAAAGTGGAGCATCTCCGCAAAGCCAAACAGAGGGAGAACCTCAAAATGGGGTACTTTCTTTTTTTAACTAGGCAGGTCAGTTAAGAGCAAATTCTTATTTACAATGACAACCTATCAAGGAACAGTGGGTTTACTGCTTTGTTCAAGGGCAGAATTATAGATTTTTACCTTGTCCGCTTGGGGATTCTATCCAGCAACCTTTCGGTTACTGGCTCAACGCTCTAACCACTAGGCTACCTTCCTTCAGTGCTGGTAAAGTCACAAAAAATGCTTTTCTAAGCTATTGTCACTTGAAAGTATGACAATGTTAAAGATAATTTGTTTAAGCAGATGTAGGCAGGAGAAGGTCTCAGGTGGACACAGTGTGATTTCCAGAGGTCATACCTAGAGCTGTTAATGATGAAAATGTATTCAAACAATGCACTATATATTTCTCAATAAAGATGAATTCCATAGAATTAGAATACAATTACATCTATATGATGAATAATACCATGTATTCTCAAGTTCCTTTTGATTGTGATACACTTTTATTTAACTCATTTAATACCACGGGAGGGCGTTACATAGCTACATATGATTGCACATTCCAGGTAAATTCAGTCTTAATTGATTCAAAGTGGAATACAGTGCCTGCTTTCATTTAATTCCCAACTCAGAAAATGTAGGGTAATGTGTAATATCCAATTGACAATTTCCTGCTACAGAACACTGTTAAAAAAAACACAATACTACAAACTTAGAATACTCCAACTGAAGCCAAAGACCTTGAGAGCCCACCTATCTTGATCCGTGTTGTTCCATAAAATTGGCAAGTGTTCCTAATATTTTCTATTGGACACACATCAATTGTAGTCTTAGTAGTGGGCGTGTTTCTTTTTCTCATTGGTACGTATTGCTGACAGTCAATAGTTCATTCGTTTTCAGCACCTCCTCTTCTCTCCGCACCTCCTCTTCTCTCCGCTGACTGGCTCCTGGTGACTTTGCTAGAGAGTGCGTTTACAGTTTTCAGCGCAAGCTACGTTTCTATGTTGCTACCACGACCACAGACCAAAATGCGTTGGACATGGCTACAAACTACAATTCCTGACGAAAGTTGGATAATTTTGATCATGGAGAATCAATTTGAGGGAAACAAGCGTTAGTCACATGGATATAGCTGCAATGCATTCCGTTGGCTACTTATTTGAGAAATAGGAAAAACTGCAACTCCTGTTGTGGTGTTTATGGAGGCTCACGGGACCATTTCAGTGAGCGAGAGGACCGGCGAAATGTCACCTGTGTAGTAGTGTTGTATACCCTGTAGTAAAGTATTTACCAAGACGAGAGTGCGGAGTACAAAAGCCTGGATCCCCATATTCTGCGTCGTTGTCAATTTATAAATTGGCCTCTTCAAATGTGAGCAAAAAAGTTATCACGACAGCAGCTGCGCTGTGGGAGGTACCTCGCGAGCAACAAGATGATAAGATCATTGATATTACCTAATCCTTTATCCCGTTTAGTAAGCATTAGTCGATCATAATGAGCTTGTAGGTATCAAAGTAATAGGTGGACGTCGCTGTGGTATCAAAGCACCTTCAATTATGTGCTGGACTAGCTTCTTTATCTAACTAGGCTACTAAGACATTCAGACAGTTTTCCATTAAGTAGTTTTCAGAATTTTGAATGAACTCTCATATCGTGTTGTGGAATTTGGAATGACTTTGTCATTGCCGCACACACCTTGGACCAACGTTTAGAGCTCCAACGCTATTGACTGCAACCCACTCGGGATAGTAGGCTACACAGGAAGAATTGCGCAGTTTCAGGTTTTTGTTTGTGTAGTCTTTACGCTTTCAATTGGCACCCATCTAAGCTCAGCTGGGTATTTCAACCATGTCCTCGAAAGACAATCCATGTCGGAAATTCCAAGCCAACATTTTCAACAAAAGTAAATGCCAGAATTGCTTTAAACCAAGAGAATCTCATTTATTGACCGACGAAGATTTAAATCAGGTAAGCAAGTGTTGCCATATGTTTCACAGTCATGGGGTCATGCTCATTGGCGTAGCGCAGCTCCCGCTAGGCGTGGGGGGCCACAAGCTTTGGGGGTACTCACGGAGGTCGGCCCCCCCCAGATAGCATATGAACACGTCAGAAGCCATGAACAAACAATTTAGAAAAACAGGAAATTGGCTTTAAAGCTGCAACATTTTCTCTCATGGCAAAATCTGTAGAATCACAGGAAATTAGTTCAGGGATTCTTGAAAGTCGGGACGATCCGTGTCCAGCAGGAAAACTATTTTCATACTAGCAAAAAATATTGTTTTATTCTGCCTTAATTTACCTTTAGCAGAATTTTACAATGGAATATATTTGACTTTTTTGAAAGTACTTGAAATATTATTGAATATTACAGCCTGGTCTCAGACTAGACTAACTACAGTAAATGTAAATTCGGGACACATTAGTACATGTTACCTTTGGTATGGTTACTTAAGGAATAAACGAAAGTAGGGTTGCGAGTTCGAAACTCATCACTGACAACATTTTAGCAACTTTAACTACTTAACTTTTTTGCTACTTTGCACGTTAGCTAACCCTAACCTCAACCCTTTAACCTAAATCCTAAACGTAACCCTATCCCCTAAACTCTAGCCTAGCTAATGTTAGCCACCTAGCTAGAATTCGTAACATACGGTGCCTTCGGAAAGAATTCAGACTGCTTGACCTGTTCCACATTTTGTTACATCCTTATTCTAAAATTGATTTAAATGGGTTCTCTCAATCTAAACACAATACCCCATAATGATGAGGTTTAGAAAGTTTTGCAAATGTAATAAACTGAAATCACATTGACATAAGTATTCAGACCTTTTACTCAGTACTTTGTTGAAGCACCTTTGGCATCGATTACGGCCTCGAGTCTCCTTTGGTATGACGCTACAAGCTTGGCACACCTGTATTTGGGGATTTTCTCACATTCTTCTCAAGCTTTGTCAGGTTGCATGGGGAGCATTGCTGCACAGCTATTTTAAGGTCTCTCCAGAGATGTTCGATTGGGTTCAAGTCCGGGCTCTGGCTGGGCCACATTCAGAAACTTGTCCCAAAGCCACTCTTGGCTGTGTTCTTAGGGTCGTTGTCCTGTTGGAAGGTGAACCCTTGCCCCAGTCTGAGGGCCTGAGCTCTCTGGAGCAGGTTTTCATCAAGGATCTCTCTGTACTTTGCTCCATTCATCTTTGCCTCGATCCCGACTAATCTCCCAGTCCCTGCCACTGAAAAACATCCCCACAGCTTGATGCTGCCACCATGCTTCACTGTAGGGATGGTGCCTGGTTTCCTCCAAATGTGACGCTTGGCATTCGGGCCAAAGAGTTCAATTTTGGTTTCATCAGACCAGAGAATCTTGTTTCTCATGGTCTGAGAGTCTTTAGGTGCCTTTTGGCAAACTCCAAGCAGGCAGTCATGTGCCTTTTACTGAGGAGTGGCTTCCAACTGGCCACTACCATAAAGGCCTGATTGGTGGAGTGCTGCAGATATGATGGTCCTTCTGGAATGTTCTCCCATCTCCACAGTGGAACTCTAGAGCTCTGTCAGTGACCATCAGGTTCTTGGTCACCTCCCTTACCAAGGCCATTCTCCGTTTGCTTAGTTTGGCCGGGCGGCCAGCTCTAGGAAGAGTCTTGGTGGTTTCAAACATCTTCCATTTCAGAATGATGGAGGCCGCTGTGTTCTTGTGGACCTTCAATGCTGCAGAAATTTGTTGGTACCCATCCCCAGATCTATGCCTCAACTCAATCCTATCTCGAAGAGTTCTATGGACAATTCCTTCAACCTCATGGCTTGGTTTTTGCTCTGACATGCACTGTTAACTGTGGGACCCTATATATAGACAGGTGTGTGCCTTTCCACATCATGTTCAATCAATTTAATTTACCGCAGGTGGACTCCAATCAAGTAGAAAAAGCTCAAGGATGATCATTGGAAACAGGATGCACCTGAGCTCAATTTCGAGTCTCAGACCAAAGGGTCTGAATACTTACGTAAATAAGGTGTTTATGATTTTGATTGGCAATTGGACATTTCAGCAAAATTCCAGTTTCCCAATACAGAAAGTGTACATTGTGCAGTAGAGTTTCCTGTGAGTTAGCCATCTGTCAAATAGGCATAGTACAAAGGTTTAGGTTAATTGGATGTAATTAGTTGTTAGCCCCAGGGTATAGGCTATCATCCTAATACTAATCTGTGCACGAATTAGCTCCCTGACATGAAAGAGCACAATGCATGAAATGGCACTGACAGTTTTCAAAGAAGTCAACGAGGAGATGCATGCAGGTTACATTTTGTTAGGCTTGTCAAACACATTGTGGTTGAATGAAAAGCGTATTGAATCAAATCACATGTATTTATAAAGCCCTTTTTACATCAGCCGATGTCACAAAGTGCTATACAGAAACCCAGTCTAAAACCCCAAACAGCAAGCAATGCAGATGTAGAAACCCTAACTTAGTACTTTTCCTATGGTGAGAATAGAATCATTGCTTACCTTGCACATTTTACATTGTTGCCATCACCTTGACATAAGAGAGCTGGCTAAGGATGGCCTTGGTATAGAATTAAGTTGTTATATTGGTGAGAAGAGCCTGCTCTTTAACAGGGGAGACACCCAAAAAGCCATATAATTTTGATCAGAAGACTACAGGAATAGCTGCGCAGTGACAGTGCTGATTTTCCTCCACCCTGTACACCATTCGTTCTAGACATGTGAGAGGTTGTTAGGTAAAATCTAGATATTAGCCTTACAGCATGTATAGCCATGGCTTTTGGTAAGCTCTTAGAAGCAGGTGGTCCTGACTCAACACTGAAACACGTCATTATGACTAAATATGTGATTGACTCGCACAAGTTGCATCCACGGACACACACACACACACACACACTCACTCTGTCCGGGTCTGCTTGACTTTAGGAGTAGTTTGTCTCTTTTGACTGGACATACACCTTCAACTGTACATAGCACCACATCTATTCCACGATATTGACACTAGAGACGGACACCTTTAGCTAGACACAACATTACATCTATTCCATGATATTCACAACCGACTGTCCTCCTTGCATGGATGAAAATAGCTCTGTGGCTGACTCTTACCTAGTGGAATTCCTGACCCAAAAGGCTATCAAAAGACCTCATTGTGCTACTAACTTGCAAACTCTAGTCTCGTTAGTCAGGCGTCTCATCAACACCAAAGGCCCAGCACACATTACATACGAGATACTTTGTCTCTGTAAATCTCTTTCCAAACATATTATCAGCAAGAGCTTTGGTCATTCCTTTAGTATTTGACCCCTCCCCCTCACACTCATCCCATCTAGCCCACATTCTCTCAGTGCGGTATTACATAGTCATTACGATGGGGGGGGGGGGCTGTGAGATGAACGCACCACACAAATGACTGCGTTTAACCATTGAAGGGTAAAGGCTGACCTAAATCCGTCTTGCCCGTCCCTTCTCAGGGGGATTCAGCATAGGCCCCCCGTCTGGTCATGTGAAGAGAGATTGCTCTTTTTCTCTCTCTAAAGCACTGCTCTCTTTTTCTCTTGTTTTTACCTCTTCTCATTTTCTAGGGGCAGGGGGGTAACATTCTGTAACATTTCTACATTGTCTTCTTTCATCTGTAATATAGTCAGATATCGGCTTAATCGGAATCAACAGACATTATCCCAGAAATGCCACAATGGATTCCCTGCTCAGCCCCAAGATGGTGACTTTGTCAATATTTTAAGCATATAGACCACACACTTAAGTGGCTATCTGAACTGAGCTGTTGTTAGTGTAAAGAGACTCATAAGTTCCTTTTTGAATGCTTGACCTGTACTATACAGGTAACTGCCAAAATAATGGAAACACTTGAGTAAGTGAGGGATGCAAAGTATATTGAAAGCTGGCACTTCCACACCAATGACTGTGTATATATAAATGGACAAAGCCATTGATCATGTGACACCATTCATTTGACATTTTTTACCCTTTTTTTATGATATCCAATTGGTAGTTACAGTCTTGTCCCATCGCTGCAACTCCCGTACGGACTCGGGAGAGGCAAAGGTCGAGAGCCATGCATCCTCCGGAACACAACCCTGCCACGCTGCACTGCTTCTTGACAAACACTTTTATTTGTACCCCTTTTTCGTGATAATGTAAAAAGTACAGGTGGCCATTTGATTATTTGTTCAGCTGTCTTATAGTTTGGGGGTAGAAGCTGTTAAGGAGCCTTTTGGACCTAGACTTGGTGCTCCGGTAGCACTTGCTGTGTGGTAGCAGAGAGAACAGTCTATGACTGGAGTCTTTGGCAATTTTTTGGGCCTTCCTCTGACACTGCCTAGTATAAATGTCCTGGATGGCAGGAAGCTTGGACCCAGTGATGTATTGGGCCATACACACTACCCTCTGTAGCGCCTTACGGTCGGATACCGAGAAGTTGCCATACCAGTCGGTGATGCAACCGTTCAGGATGCTCTCAATATGCAAGCTGTAAAACATTTTGAGGATCTGGGGACCAATGCCAAATCTTTTCAGTCTCCTGAGGGGGAAAAGGTGTTGTGCCCTCTTCACGACTGTCTTGGTGTGCTTGGACCATGATAGTTTGTTGGTGATGTGGACACCAAGGAACTTGAAACTCTGGAACCGCTCCACTACAGCCACGTCGATGTTAATGGGGGCCTGTTCGGCCCACCTTTTCCTGTAGTCCACGATCATCTCCTTTGTCTTGCTCACATTGAGGGAGAGGTTGTTGTCCTGGCACCACACTGCCAGGTCTCTGACCTCCTCCCTATAGGCTGTCTCGTCATTGTCAGTGATCAGGCCTACCACTGTTGTGTCGTCAGCAAACTTAATGATGGAGTTGGAGTCGTGCTTGGCCACGCAGTCGTGGGTGAACAGGGAGTACAGAAAAGGACTGAGCACGCACCTCTGAGGAGCCGCGGTGTTGAGGATCAGCGTGGCAGATGTAGTTGCCTACCCTTACCACCTGGGGGGGGGGGGGGGGGGGGGGGGGGCGACAGGAAGTCCAGGATCCAGTTGCAGAGGGAGGTGTTTAGTCCCAGGGTCCTTAGCTCCGTGATGAGCTTTGTGGGCGCTATGGTGTTGAACACTGAGCTTCTTCTGTGTGATTTTTATTTTGTATAATCTGTTCAAGGACATACATCTGGTGTATTAGAAGCAGTTATTGGTACCATGATTGTCTTCAATGTTGTTTTTACACAAAGATTGACCATGAAGATTGAAAACTATAAAACATATGCCATGGCCATGCATCTGTCACCAGATCTCAACCCAATTGAGCACTTATGGGAGAATAGAGCGGCGCCTGTGACATTGTTTGATACCACCATCAACAAAACACCAAATTATGGAATTTCTCGTGGGAGAATGTTGTCGCATCCCTCCAATAGAGTTCCAGACACGTGTAGAATCTATGCTAAGGTGCATTGAAGCTGTTCTGGCTCATGGTGGTCCAACCCTATATTAAGAGAGTTTATGTGGGTGTTTCCTTTAATTTGGCAGTTACCTATAGCTATCACTGTTTCGACATTATCTTGCCTTTCATCGCGCCAAGCAGAGAAACACCCAACATTGTAATCAAAGATAAAGGAGCTTTACATTGGATTAGAAATAACATTTAGCGGGGGGAACTTTTGACCTTGATCAGAGTATATTAAAGTGGGACATTTAGCTCTCTCGTTGTCCCCTTTTTTTAACACTCAACTCTGTCCCCTTTTTTATACTTTTCCATAGCGACATGATGGATTTATGGAGTTATAACTGAGCACTTTCCATAAGCCAATTTGATTGTTTAGGGTTAATGGGAGTAGGTAAGCATAAATCCTTTTAAACATGCTCAACAAAACTCCAGCAATGGCTATATACACAGCGAGACCAATCCAATCCCTTCAGATCAAGTTGGAGCTCAACAGGCTTTAGTAGTGTTGTTGCGTACATAGCCAAAATCTGTTTTCACTAACTGCTGCCTGTGTACGAGTTAACTGCATTTTCTTTTTAACGCAGTGAATGAGAATCCTGAGTCTTTTTTGTGTGAAGAGAACAGATTTTTGTCACACCGCTTCTCCCTTCCTCCTTTGCTTCGCTCCTCACTTTCTTGCCCGCCCACTTAGGGGGATCACAGGGAAAATCACGTGTTAGAAGCTATTTCCCCTTTTTTTTTTTTTTAAGGCAGTACTGGTGCTCTGGAATGCAGCCAGTTAGTGTGTGCAGCCTGAACACCGCTCACACAGCTGGTCCAAACAGCCAGTGTGCAACTTGTATACAATCTATTGAAACAGACAGCCAGTGTGTAGTCAGATTATTCTAGGATATACTTGAGTAATCATCCAGGGCTCGTAATCACTGCCGAATACCAACCAGGCCCCTGTCCTCCAGGGGGCCCACATTTGATTTTGTTAGTCATTCTCACTCGTATCATATTATGATGGCATAGGTCATTACAAAATGTGTAGAATTTGTGTATTTTTTATATATATATATATATATATATATATATATATATTTTTTTTTTTAGAAAGGTGAGGGAGTGCCAAGATGGAGGTGCTTCAAAACCCCTTGTCAGTCATTTAGTGTGTGTGTGTGTATTTATCTAATTGGCTGTGATGGTCATGGAATTTTGGATGATGGTTATTGGTCAGCTAAATGACTCCGGTCACCATAATAACCGTTCGAATAGCAAAAAAAACATATCTTTTTTAGGTACACATTTTCTCCCCTCTGCTCCTTACTGCATGTGCTGCTGCAGGGAATGGGGGTCTTGGCTAAGCAACCGAAGACTCTCATTTGCTACAGCGTCTTGCTTGTTTCAGCAAGGAGCGGCAGTTTCGTGACGTAGAGTCCATGTTGCAGCAGAAACGGACGAAGGTCCGGCCGTCCCGTCTAAAGTCAGCTGTTTTGTTCCACCAAAAAATTAAATGTATATATTTTACGGATATGACGGTTATTTTATAGTGGTGTTCATCCACAACCATCGGTTATACGGTAATTACGCCAGCCCTAATGTGTGTGTGTGTGTGTGTGTGTGTGTGTATTTACAAAAGTATGTGGACACCCCTTCAAGTTATTGTGTTCGGCTAGTTCAGCCACATGCGTTGCTGACAGGTGTATAAAATCGAGCACCCGGACATGCAATCTCCATAGACAAACATTGGCAGTAGAATGGCCTTACTTGAAGAGCTCAGTGACTTTCAACGTGGCACCCGTCATGGGATGCCACCTTTCCAACAAGTCAGTTTTTAAAAATGTCTGCCCTGCCAGAGCTGCCCCGGTCAACTGTAAGTGGTGTTATTGTGAAGTGACAATATCTAGGAGCAACATGGCTCAGCCGCGAAGTGGTAAGCCACACATGCTCACGGAATGGGACCGCTGAAGCGCGTAGCACTTAAAAATAGTCTGCCCTCGGGTTGCAGCACTCCCCACCGAGTTCCAAACTGCCTCTGGTAGCAACGTCAGCACAAGGACTGTTCATCGGGAGCTTCATGAAATGGGCTTCCCTGGCCGAGCAGCCAAGCATTGATTGGAGTGGTGTAAAGCTCGCCGCCTTTGGAATCTGAAGCAGTGGAAACGCGTTCTCTGGAGTGATGAATCACGCTTCACCCTCTGGCCGTCTGATGAACGAATCTGGGTTTAACGGATGCCAGGAGAACACTACCTGCCCCAATAGTGCCCACTGTAAAGTTTGGTGGAGGAGGAATAATGGTCTGTGGCTGTTTTTCATGGTTCGTGCTAGGCCCCTTAGTTCCAGTGAATGGAAATCTTAACGCTACAGCATACATTGACATTCTGTGCTTCCAACTTTGTGGCGACAGTTTGCGGAAGGCCCTTTCCTATTTCAGCATGACAATGCCCCTGTGCACAAAGCGAGGTCCATACAGAAATGTTTTGTCGATCGGTGTGGGAGATCTTGACTGGCCTGCACAGAGCCCTGACCTCAACCCAAGCGAACACTTGGTATGAATTGGAACGCTCACTATGAGCCAGGCCTAATGGACCAACATCAGTGCCCAACCTCACTAATGCTCTTGTGGCTGAATGGAAGCAAGTACCCGCAGCATTGTTCCAACATCTAGTGGAAAGCCTTCCCAGAAGATTGTAGCCTGTTATAGCAGCAAAGAGGGCACCAACTCCATATTAATGCCCATGATTTTGGAATGAGGTGTTTGACGAGCAGGTGTCCACATACTTTTGGTCATGTAGTGTACATTGGTAATAAACGGCTGTAACGCAAGGCTATTTCAATGTTGTTATGCAGTCTGACATTACTCTTACTGGAGGCTCCGCAAGAGTCCCTAGATAAGAGCATCGGCTTGGTGAGTCTTAGTAAATCATTATCTCGCCAATTAATTATTTTGTTAATGCTTTCTTTAATCCATCTTAATTTTTTTTCTTTCCCATTAGGCAAAACCTATATATGGAGGATGGTTGCTCCTGGCTCCAGAAGGAACCAATTTTGGCAATCCCTTGCACAGATCTCGGGTAAGTTAGTTAACCTCTGGTTGGTTTTGACGAATATATTCTAACCCAGTTGTAACCTTGTTGTCAAGTGCGTTCATTTGAGATTTCAAAATGTATTGTAGATAAGTCCTTCTAGATTCCGGTCACTCAATCATTTGGTACTGTTATGCAGAAGAAGAAAGTTCACACTTTGTCAAAGCACAGGCCTACAGCAATTGATTTTTATGTCACCTCTAAAGTTACGAGTTCACAGCAAGCTATTCTTGCGACATCGGTCTTTGTAGTCTTGTCTCTGTTCTGCCACAAACAAACAGAAATGAATAAAACTGGGGTTGAGGTTTGCAGAAAGTTAACAATTGGTAGCTTAGCAGATGACAATAACTGCAATAGTCTTGAATCGGGATGTTTTGACTCGCCTACACGTCTTGTATGAGCTTGACCAAGTTACCTCTTTAAGGCTACCCTAGACTGAGGTTTGGAGCCAGAGTGTGACCATTTAGTCACAATTTGCCACCCTTTTGATTTAGCTGTGCGAGTAAGAACACAGTGAGTGGGCAGCTCCCTGTGGGTGGCATGGTGCGCCTTCTAAAAAAGAATCCCCCGACCAGCTCTCTCAGGGGCTAATGAGCATAATATTGACTCCGTCTCTCTGCTGCCGGTGCCCTGGGGTAGTTTGTAAGACTTGATTTCCGTGTTCGCTATGATATGATGTTGGAGTGTCCTAAAAGAGGAGGATTGAGGGGGAGTGGGAAAAGTCCCGGTTCTCACAGCCCCTGATGGCTTCCATATGGAGGGAGAGCATCTCTGGAGCCATCGGCCTCAGCCCTGTCAACAGTTCCCACCTCGTGATATCACTCACAGGCACTTTTTTTCTTCTAAGGAGTGTAAATAAACACACATGCTGAATTGGTGGTTGAAATGGTTGGCCCGTATGAAAGGTTGATGATGGATGTATGGATCCCTGTTAGATTTGAAGTTGGCAGACGACTCAACTGTAGGTACGGTCGGTCCCGTATTGGGTAGGGATGGGGGGGGGAATCGCTATTACAGTGCCATTTTCTCTATTTTTGCATATTATGGACACTGAATGTTGTCAGCTCAACAAAAACATAATATTGCTACTTTTTAAAAATGTATTTAATTAACAAAGTTATGTACCTGTGTGGAAAAAGTAATTGCCACCTCACACTCAATAACTGGTTGTGCCACCTTTTTTAACTGCAATGACTACATCCAAACACTTCCTGTAGTTGTTGATCAGTCTCTCACATCCCCGTGGAGGAATTTTGGCCCGCTCTTCCATGCAGAACTGGTTTAACTCGGTGACATTTGTGGGTTTTCGACTATGAACTGATCGTTTCAGGACCTGCCACAACATCTCAATCGGGTTTAGGTCTGCACTGTGACTAGGCCATTTCCAGAACTTTTAAATGTGTTGTTTTTGAGCCATTCTGATGTAGCGTTGCTTGTGTGTTTTGGATCGTTGTCTTGTTTGCATGACCCAGCTGCGCTTCAGCTTCAGCTCACGGATGCATGTGCCTGACATTCTCTGATACAGAGCAGAATTCATGGTTCCTTCAATGATGGCAGGTCATCCAGGTCCTGAGGCAGCAAAGCATCCCCAAACCATCACACTACCACCACCATGCAGTTGTTACTGTGGAATGCGGTGTTTGGTTTTCACCAGTCCCGTTGTCCAAAAAGTTCCATTTGGACTAATCTGTTCATAGAACCTTCTTCCAAGAGGCTTCACAATCTTCCAGGTGCGTTTTTTTGTTTGTTGTGGCGAACTTGAGTCGACTTTTTGGACGCCATGTGTCCCGTTATGCCCGGCGAAAGCCAAACCCTGCATTCAGTGGTCCCCTCTGAGCCTTATATTACAGTTTTAATGGCCTCTGAATTAGTATGATGTTCCTGTAACTCGGGCTTTGCTGAGGACGCCTGTCGGCAGCCCTATTCGGGGGCCCCCGACACCCCGTAGATCACAAAGCACTTCCCCATCTTTTATTGATGGATCTCGGCAGAAAACCGAGGCTAGAAACTTAAACACCCGGACAAAACTGGGCATTAAGAAAGGAGGGGTTGGTGATAAAGGGCTAATATAGAGTGTGGAAAACGTATAGCCTACCATTTATCATATTCACTAAAAAGAGAAAGTCATTTAGCGCTAGTTTCGCCCTAAGGCTTCTTTGCATACTTTCTAATACCTGGAAGTCTACTGGTGCCTTCAAGGGGAAAAAGAGGGAAAGAGATGTAACAGCCTGGGTCTTAGGGATGATTTTTTTTTTTTTGTCTTGTGATGATCCAATCTTCTCCTCAAACAAACATGGACTACCCTGGTTGTAGAATTTACACTTGGAGGACACTTTGGTGTTGGAGGGATTAGCTACAGTGCATAGAGTGTACGCTAGAACGCTGGATGTTTCTGTTTTGGCTGTGGCACGTTTTCATCAGATGCTAGCGGAGGTTCCTGTTAGCGCCAGGAATGTATCCTGGTGAACAGTGATCGCTCGGTGGTTGGCTTAAGTCAACCTCTCCTCTGTTACAGAGTTGAAGGCATTCTCTCTCTCTCACTTCGTTTCTCTCTCTCGGTCTCTCTATCGGTCGGTCTCTCTCTTTGTATTTAAGTGACACATATGTCCAGTATGCAGCACAACAGTCTGTCATTTTCAAATGTTGCCAAGCCAACACAGTGGATACCGAATGGTAAACTTTACCCTTGTGTGCGCGGCGCGTGTCTGCGTGTTGGGGTAATGGTGTTGACTCAGTCCTGGCTTTGGGATCTAGGGCACACTGACTCACTAAGTCATCGGCAGCCATGCCCCCGAAAAAAAAGAGCTATGAAACCGCAACGCATGCTGGGGACTTTTCGGTGTTGTTGGGCTTGGGGATTCTTCTGAGGGATCCCTGCTTTATAGCATAGCC